>NC_090654.1:178511356-178811356 GCF_040937935.1 Hyperolius riggenbachi
TTTCCTCTCCCTGATTTACATTTTGAAATTTCACTGGTGGTGGCATCTTTAGTTCTGCCAGGTGATCTGTATGGAATGTTAGTTACTGAGAGTTATATGCACAGAGAGAATATTGCTTTCTCTGCAGTTGGAAGAAGCCCTTATCTCCCACAATGACATAGGGCTCATAGACCGGAAATTGTCAGGACCTTGGCCATGACATCATACTATGGGAGGGGTTACACCAGAAAATTAAATCTACACCTCCCCCCCCTCCCCCCCCAGTCTATTCCAGAAAGGTATAGATTTCTCATGGTGGAAGAGGGTATCAGCAACTGATTTGAATGAAGTTCAACCCTTGGTTAAAGCTTCTCTTAAAGCATCATGCACATGTAAGAGGCATGTCAACCAGACTCTATACCTTGGATGACAGTGGGGGCCAAGGCTGTACAGACTCATCACTTGCCTCAAGATGCATTACAAGTCTCTGGGCTAATGATGCCTTCTGTAGCTATATGGGAGTGGGGTGGGGGCAAGGGCCAATGGCACACGAGGCGCATCAGAGTGGGCAGGGTGAGTGGGAATAACAATACTCAATCGACCAATTGTTAAGTGGATCTCTCATCAATTCACTGAGAGGGGCCGGGGGCCACTGTACACCTGCTAGATACTTAGCAGAGATTGTCAAAATCGGCCGCCTCAGCTGAGTTTCATCTAGCCTGCCATGTAGCTTTTCATACAAAGACTTCTGTGCAAGAGATAATCTACACTCCAAGATTTGATGAGTTTTAAAGCAAATCTGTGAGATCCACAGGTATAAAATTTAGGTACTTACCTTGGTAGAGGGAACCCTCTGGATCCTCCAGAGGCTTCCCACGTCCTCTCAGTGCTGAGACCCTCAGAATTTTGCGGCTACGATCCTGTAGGCCAACGAGCGCAGCTGCACTGCACAGGACAGTCCGCGCCTGCGCAACAGCAAGGAGATGCCACTCAAGTTCAGCAAAAAAAAAAACTTAAGCTTTCCAATGCTTTTTTGGAAGACTTGCTGCTGCTCACTCCCGCCCCCAGCTAGGCAGCCAATTAGGCCAAAGCTACCAAGCTGGGGGCGGGCTGCAGCAACTGCACCTGTGTGACTGCACATTGTATTAGTCAAGTCAGTGCATACCTTTCACTTCTCCCCCCCCCCCCTCCCCGGATATGGACAAAACAGGTAGAGGCAGAGGCAAAGGCAGACCCAGAGGAAGGCCACCCGGCAGGTCTGTTCGAGGTCATGCTGATGTGATTTCGTGTGGCCCTGGACCAAAGTAAAGTGCTCAGAAGAAGGCACGTCCCACCAACTCCCAAGATTGTCAGGACGTGGTTGACTATTTAACACAGAACACCTCATCTTCCGCAGCCACCATCGCTACTACTAGCACCACATCCGTTCCATTTGACACTTCGCAGGAGTTATTTGGTGGGGAATTTACTGATTCACAGCAACTACTGTTACAACAAGATGAAGGCGCAAAGCAAGTTACACCACCTCATATGTCTGAGTTAGGCGATACTATGGACGTAATGTGTGAGGAGGAGGATGAGGAAGTACCTGCTGTTGGTGCAGTTTATGAGGTGTCTGAGGCAATCGAAGCTGGGCAGGATGATTATGATGATGATGATGATACGGATGTCACGTGGGATCCTAAGAGACAAGATGACCAATGGGACAGTTCAGAGGGGGAGTCAGAGAGGAGTAGGAGGAGACGAGTTGCTGAAAGAAGCAGGAGGAGCTCATTGTCAGAAACAGCTGGTGGCAGTGTGTGGCACCATGTATCGCCAGCTATGGACAGCTAGCTAACATGCCCTTCAACGTCAGCTGCTGATGCCACCATAGTGCCATCAGCAGTTTGGAAATTTTTTAGTGTGTCTGCCTTAGATCAGAGCAATGCCATCTGCTCTCTCTGCCTCCAAAAATTGAGCCGTGGAAAGGCCAACACCCACTTATGGACAACTGCCTTTACGAAGGCACATGCAGAAAAGGCACCAACTGCAATGGGAAGAGCACCTGAGCAAAAGCAGCACACAAAAGAAAAGCCACCCTCCTTCTCCTCTTCCTCCTTCAGGTGCATCATCTTTAGCCGCTTTATCCCTTGCACCTTCACAGCCACCCTCCTCCACTCTGCCTCTCACCTTAAGCAGTTCCTGCTCCTCTGCCCACAGCACCCAGGTGTCCGTGAAGGAAATCTTTGAGCGGAAGAAGCCAATTTCTGCCAGTCACCCCCTTGCTCAGCGTCTGACAGCTGGCTTGCCGGAACTGTTAGCTCGCCAGCTTTTACCATACCAGCTGGTGGACTCTGAGGCCTTCCATAAATTTTTGGCCATTGGGACACCGCAGTGGAAGATACCAGGCCGCAATTATTTCTCTGAAAAGGCGATACCCAAACTGTACCATGAAGTTGAGAGGCAAGTGGTGTCATCTCTGGCACACAGCGGTCCATCTGACCACGGATGCCTGGTCTGCCAAGCACGGTCAGGGCAGGAACATTACTTACACAGCCCATTGAGTCAACCTGGTGACCGCTGACAAGCAGGGAGTACGTGGCTGTGCGGCGGACCTTGTTGTGACACCATCACGGCTTGCAGGCAGGCCTGCTGCCACCTCCTCTCCTCCTGCTACATCCTCTTTGCTGTTGTCCTCCTCCTCCTCCTTGCAGTGGCAGTTCAACTCTACTGGTGCTGTGATCTCCTCTCCAGCTACACAGCCCCAGCTCCCCAGGGCCTAAGCTGCATGCCAGGTACGACAGTGTCATGCCATCTTAGACATGTCTTGCCTCAAAGCAAAGAGTCACACTGGAGCAGCTCTTCTGGCTTCTCTGAACAAACAGGTGAATCAGTAGCTGACCCCGAACCAACTGGAGATCGGCAAGGTGGTGTGTGACAATGGCAGCAATCTCATTTCGGCTTTGAATTTGGGAGAGTTTATACGTACCCTGCATGGCACATGTGCTAAATCTCATAATTCAGAGATTTGTGTCTAAGTACCCAGGCTTACAGGATGTCCTAAAGTGGTCCAGGAAGGTGTGTGTGCATTTCAGGTGGTCTTACACGGCCATGGTGCGCTTTGCAGATATTCAGCGGAGAAACAACTTGCCGGTGAGACGCTTGATTTGCGATAGCCTGACTCACTGGAATTCGACCCTCCTGATGTTCAACCGCCTGCTACAACAGGAGAAAGCCGTCAAACAGTATCTCTACAACTATAGTCAAAGGACACAGTCTGTGGAGATGGGGATGTTCTGGTCGAAGTACTGGACACTGATGATCGCAGTGAAGGCGCCATCAGCGACTTGATCCCATATGCCTTCTTCCTGGAGCGTACCGTGCATAGAGTGGTGGATCAAGCTGTGGAGGAGCGTGAACAGGAACGGGAGGAAAAGTTGTGGGATCAATTCTCAGCAGAAGCAGATGATTCCTTAACACCTGCGGCAGCACAGAGGGGGGGGGGGGGGGGAGGTGGAGGAGGAAGAGTCGTTTGGGTAAGAGGAGTCAGATGATGAGGAAGGTGTTGTTTTGGAGGAGGAGGATGAGGCAGAAGAACAACCGCAGCAGGTGTCGCAGGGGGCTTGTGCTGCTCAACTTTCCCGTGGTATTGTTCGTGACTGGGGGGAGGAGGAGAACTTAGCTGACATCACTGAGGAAGAGGAAGAGGAGATGGATGGTACGTCTGCATCCAACTTTGTGCAGATGGCGTCTTTCATGCTGTCTAGCCTGTTAAAGGGGAACTGAAGTAAGAGGTATACGTAGGCTGCCATATTTATTTCCTTTTAATCAATACCAGTTGCCTGGCAGCCCTGCTGGTCTATTTCTCTGCAGTAGTATCTGAATAACACCAGAAACAAGCATGCAGCTAGTTTTATCAGATCTGACTTTAAATTCTGAAACACCTGATCTGCTGCATGCTTGTCCAGGGACTATGGCTAATAGTATTAGAGGCAGAGGATCAGCAGGGCTGCCAGGCAACTGGTATTGCTTAAAAGGAAATAAACATGGCAGCCTCCATGTACCTCTCTCTTCAGTTCCCCTTTAAGGGAGCCCGTATAAAAAAACTCAAGGGGAATGAGCTGTATTGGGTGGCCACGCTATTAGACCCTCGGTATAGGCACAAAGTGGTGGAGATGTTTCCAAATCACCAGAAGGCAGAAAGGATGCAGCACTTGCTGAACAAGCTGGCAACTATGCTTTACAATGCGTTTAAGGGTGATGTCACAGCACAACGGAATAAAGGTACCACTGCCAGTAATCCTTCTCCCATGTCCACGCAGCCAAGGACAGGACGCTCCAGCGATCTCATGGTGATGTCGGACATGCGGACATTCTTTAGTCCAACGCCTCGCCTTAGCGCTTCCGAATCCACCCTCCACCAACGCCTTGACCGGCAGGTAGCCGACTACCTGGCCTTAAGTGTGGATGTAGACACTGTGAGCAGCGATGAACCCTTGGACTACTGGATGCGCAGGCTTGACCTGTGGCCAGAGCGGTCCCAATTTGCCATCCAACTTCTGTCTTGCCCTGCCTCAAGCGTCCTGTCAGAAAGGACCTTCAGCGCAGCTGGAGGCATTGTCACTGAGAAGAGAAGTCGCTTAAGTCAAAAAAGTGTTCAGTACCTCACCTTTATCAAAATGAATGAGGCATGGATCCCAGAGGGCTACTGCCCGCCCGAAGACCAAGTCAGTCCCCGCACACAGCATCTCTGCCTGCACGCCGTGTGACTGCCTGCCCCATGACTAAGTCCCTCCCCACACAGCATCTCTGCTTGCAGGCCGCTTGAGTGCCTTCTCCGCCACCACCAACAGGGTCCAGGACTCCAGGTGGATTCCTGAATTTTTAAGGCCGCTGCTAGTAGCGGCCGCTAACAAAAACAATAACAATTTTTTTCTGGTGTGTGTACATGCCTGCATAATTTTTCTGGCTGCACAGCAGCTGCAACAACAAATCAAAAGGCATGTACATGTGTCAATTCCCCTTTGTGATCATTACCTTGCTGCGGTGAAGAGGCTTGCGTATCACAATGAAGCAATGACCGACGGCTATATGAGTGTCTCGGGGGGTGGCACACCAAAGATAATAAGGTTGTTGCTTCATTGTGGACAGACCAAATTCGATCAGCTGGACAGTCACTGTTGTTCTGTCATTGAGCTACCTCAGCCTGGGCTTTAAAACCGCTATCGCCTGCACTCCCGCCATGGTGCGCACCAGTCCAGCACGGCCGTCACAACACACACAGCTGTTTGCGGTGCGTTACACAGTGAGTTTGGTGTGTCAGTGTGAAGCAGTACTCTAATTACACTCCCTGATTGATGTATACACATGCAAGATGTTTTTAAGTACTTTAGGCCTCCAATTTAGCATGCAATGTGATTTCTGCCCTTAAAACGCTGCTTTGCTTTGCGTCCAATCCAGATTTTTCCCCAGGACTTTTGGTGTCTATCTCACTCCCCCATGCAAAAACTCAGATGTTAGACCCCTTGAAACATCTTTTCCATCACTTTTGTGGCCAGTATAAATGTTTCTAGTTTTCAAAGTTCACCTCCTCATTGAAGTCTATTGCGGTTTGTGAAAGTTTGCAAGTTCGCAAATGTTTGTGGAGGTTCACAAACCTAAAATCGGAGGTTTGGGCCATCTCTATTTAGATTATGACTTAATTGTTGTCCTTATGATGAACTGGCATCAGTTCGGCGTAGTTGGTCTCCGCTATTATGTATCATCTCACTGGTGGCTGTGTATATTGGACATTGTTAGTGCGTAGTCATCACGACTAAGAGCACGGAGGGCACAGCGTTCTAACTTTCCACAGATTATATCTCAACATATTATTTCCTTCGTTCCCCGATAAGGGATTGAAATCTCCCCAAACTAACTCATAATAAGGTTTTATAGAATTACTTTTTGCTGTGTGCTTGGATAGAAACTGATTGATTTCTACCAGAAATTCAAATACATTATCTGAAAGTTTGCTACATTCTGATTTTTTTTTATCCTAGAACATATCTTCTGTAAAAGCATCCCAAAATGAACTGCAGCATAAATCTTGTACAGAGAGCAATAATGTTTTGGGATTCAATAGAATGTATGCTGTGAGATATGAGAAGCAGACAGCATGTCACGTTAGAAGTTAATTATACTATTGAAGAGAATGTACAAAGTCTGAACAGCTTTAAAGCGGAACCCCAAGTTTGCATGTTAGAGGAAGACTATGTGAAACAAATGTAAAGCTGTAAACTTTAAGAGACACTGAAGTCTCCTATAAATAGTTTTTTTATTTTAAAAATGTGTTTAACATTACTGTCCTACCTAAACCGCCGCATCCCCGCCTACTAAATCCCCCCTAACTCGCCCACCCTCTCCCCTGCAAAATCCACAACTTTCTTAGTCGTGGATTTTGCTGCCCTCTACTCTTCCGTGTGAGGCAGAGCTATGAGCTGACGCCCTGCCTCTACACGCGTCTGTGAGCGGCGGATCTCCGCCTCCCCCCCACCTCTCTCAGTGAAGCAATACTGAGTGGAGCGGGGGAGAGGTGGCGATCTGGGCTGACAGACGCGCTGAGAGGCAGAGCTGCGGCTCATAGCTCTGCCTCACACGGAAGTGCTGCCCGGATTGCCCCCCGGGTCGTTAGGGGCGATTTTGTTAGTGTACAGCGGCAAGGATGTGGCGGTTTAGGTAGGACAGTAATGTTAAACACATTTTTAAAATAAAAACTGTATTTTTACGAGACTTCAGAGTCTCTTTAATTCCATATTTTTGTCAGCCAGACTGTAATGGATTGAGTATGTTATATCTGGAATAACCTGTGGCGTAGCTAAGGAGCTTTGGGCCCCAGCGCATGTTTAACAATTGGCCCTCCAAGAATTCTATACATAACCATTCATATGGAACAACAAAACATCCCAAGGGCATTCACAGTACTGTATGTGAGGTGTAAGCAGAGGAGGGGAACAGTTTAATAATTACACACTAATCAAAGCATATACTGTCTATACAGTGGGATGCGAAAGTTTGGGCAACCTTTGTTAATCGTCATGATTTTCCTGTATAAATCGTTGGTTGTTGTGATAAAAAATGTCAGTTAAATATATCATATAGGATGTACAGTATATGAAATACTATTTCTAATAATTTGATTCACCTATGTATGTAGGTCAGGGGTCACTGAGCTTACTTTAACAAAGGTTGCCCAAACTTTTGCATGCCACTGTAAGTGATCATTACCAGCATAGCATCATTGCAGAGCTAATACTAGGGTTGATAGAGAGACCCTCAGAGGTTGCAACCACTGCATCCCCTATTGCTATGACACAGGGAAGCCATGCAGTAAAGAGAATCGAGACTAACATCTATACTGCGCTTTTCTCCTGGCAGACTAAAAACACCAGAGCTGCATCCATGTCTTGCCCAGGGTCTCCTACTGAGTTGGTGCTGGCTTACTAAGCAGAAAGAGCCAAGATTCAAACCCAGGTCTTCTGTGTCATAGGTAGAGCCCTTAACCATTACACTATCCAGCCATTGCTCAGAACACCTGATCAGCATATTGGTTTTGAGTCTTACACAGAAAGTTGCAGAAGCACAGGTTCATAAAGCCTTGGTTCAGATGGACGCCTGAACCAGCCGCCTGAAACAGCCCAAGCTTGCAGAAAAGCATTTGCTGGCTTTTGGAAGCACTTCCTTGTGTGCATTGTTTTTCATCTCTGCAGGGTGACACGGAAACTAGGCAGTCAACTATCCTGGAAACGACCTGTTGCTTTTTGGATTGGCTAAGAGCCGGGCCGGGCAAACTATAGAAAAAAACGGGATTGAAAAACGTAGTTTGTGCAAACGGCGGTAAGCGATCATACTGATGGTTGTCCATACATCTGGACAATGTTTAAATTATAAGTGCCATGTTCGTTTACTGTTGCAGAACCGTCCGTGTGAACCAACCTTAACACAACAACTAAGCAGTGGGTGTAACTATCAATCGCATTTCTCCTGCAGGTGAAGGGGGAGTGTCTTGGGATAAAGGGTTGGCTTTCAGGGAATATAGGAGGGACTCATGGCCTACACTGTTCTAGAGTTCCAGCCCACCTATCCCTCAAATCTGGCCTGCAAACATAATTACGCAGTATCTACCCTTTAGCAATAATTAGTAGTATGTCGTTACCAAACACCAGTTAGGAAGCATGTACCTAAAATTAGACTAAGTGTAGCCCCCAAGAATAAGCCAGAGTGCCACCCAAATCACCAAATATTTGGTTTACAAGTTGTCTGAAATACTAATAAAAAAACAGACACCATATTTGCTCCCATGTGCATGGCCAGCCGGACCATACTGCCAGTGTCAGGTGATGCTGTACAGGACATATCACACAATGTCACCGAATTCCAACGAGGCAGGGTGGATTTCCTTTGCACTGCCTTTTACTGCATAGGACCATATTTAGTCCCTCAATAAGATCAAAGGATCCGGGCACTGGTTAAAATATTTGTGGCATGGGCGTAGACCTCAACCCTCAAAATCAGGTTGAAAAGTGTGCCTTCCATGATCAATGCATCTGACTGAAAGGGTCTTTCCAGCAGAAGAGGTAGTATGGTGACATCACCACACTTCACTAGAATGCATGGAACTGTCTGAGAGTTTACTTCAGGCACTTAAAGCTTAGCACTACAGACATTGATCTAAGTCTCAACATTATTATAGCTTTTATCCCTCTGTTAATAACTGCATTGGCCAAGTACCTCCTATTCTGGTTAACATCCGCTCAAGTACCTCTTTACAGTACTCATATATATTTGTTAGAATTATTCCATAATTGTGTATAAATGCTTTCAAATATTTAGTGCTATTGGCTATAGATACTTATTAAGGCTGTGTTAGCGTATGTTATTATTATTATTATTTTTTTTATTATCTCAAAACATACTTTAATGGATTAACTATGATATGTTCAAGTATCCTCTCAGACTTCTTCAGGGAAAATCCTAAAGTTGTGATCAAGACAACAAATGGTTCTGTGAGAGGGTGCTGCTGCTTTATTAGACTGTAAGGGAGGAGGGATTGAAGTAAAGACAGAGCTGTCTAAGAAAATCATAGCTTGTGACTCTATAGCCCTTATCCAGTTATCTTTTTCTCATTAACTTTCTCACAGGAGAAACATTTTCATCTTATCTAAAAATAACTTTTCACTTTTACTTACCCAGGTTCCCGCTCCCAGAAGTATCTGAGGTCCCTCCTCCTTTGTCCTTCTGCCAGCCCCGGTAAAGTTGGCGACTGCTCAGAAATAATACTTTGCATGGCAGATAAAAGCAAATTGCTGTTTCTTTACTAGGTAGGAGAAAAGTGTGTGTGTGTTTGTGTGTGTGTGTGTGTGCGTGTGTGCGTGCGTGCGTGCGTGCGCGTGTGCGTGTGTTAATGCTGCTGAGCAAACCATTGCTGGTGTTCTGCAGTCACGTGACAAGTTGTATAGGAAGTGGAGAGGTTACATTACTCTGAAAAAATACCTTGCAATATGGATGACCTTTGTACTTTTTTTTTTAACTTTTGGTTCAAGTTCATGGGCGGAGCTGGAAACCCAGCCAATGCTAGACTTTTACATGTAGCATCTCAAAAAACGTGATTGAGCGTGATGCAAAGACCTTCAAATGATGGTAAATGCATTGAGATGAATGCTACCATTCACTCTTGTTCCAGCATTTATCTTTCACATTGAGATGAATGCTGCCATTAATTTTAATGTGGTATGAAAACCTACTACACAAAAAGTGTACATGCTAGGGTGTGCTAAACAAGTGGGTACATGCACTGGTCAAAAAACAAGACTTAGTAAACAAACACACTACCAGTATATGCCGTTCAACCACCTGATATTTATTGAGAATCAAAGGTTATTTTTTACCTTGATTAATAATAATGAATCTGTAAAAAACAGTTTTTTTGTAGCACACCATATTAATGCACAATTTTATCATTAAACGGGGTGTTGCCCCACAATGTCTCAAACAGAAAGTCTCAGGGGACTGCACACAGGCCAGAATATAGCCAGTTGACCATATCACTCCCCCAACATGGGGAGGGGCGGACACGGACACCCGCAATGCCAAAAGATTAAAGCATCTAATATGCTAATTGCCCGTCAAACGTGTCCGCATCACCCCATGCGTTAATATCACAGTGGTCAACAGCAATAAAAAATGTGCCCCCCCAAAGCCCCCCTATGCCCCCCCGCAATCACAACACCATGCCCTGCATGCAGACATCCACATCAAGATACCAACTAATATGGGTCGTCACCCATGAAAAAATGACACTTAGGAACACAGTCCATGAGAGGCATATATGAAAAATATCACACGGCAATTCCTGTTTTCAAAATTCAATGGCATAAGGTAAAGTTCCACTTTAGGAAGATCGTCATGGAAAGATCACTGTATTCCTTCAAGAGTCTTTTCAGACCATTTAGGCTGGTGCACCTAGCCAGTTTGCTGTAATATAATAATTATAGGCCTATGCGGACAAAACAGTTCAGTATTTCAGCCAAGCCATATATCGTGACACTGAAGCTTCCATGCATGTAATACTTCACCATAATTGGGTATACACATGAACTTTGCGGATATAGATGCCGTATACACTGTTTCACATAGTTACCACCTCCTCCAATGATGCGATATGCAGCGTCCGCGTGGACGGTTTTTAGCCTGCCCGATTAACCGCAGTGTCCACGATGTATATCTGCGGGAGTATCAAACTCAGGGCCTCAGACTTGTATTACCCCAACCAAGCGGGAGTTCAGTCCTTGAAAGTATACGCCATAGTTCCGGGCACCGTGCTCCGATCCGGCGGGAGGGCAGAGGGGGGCAGAGAGGCACATCTCAGCGCGTGACGCAGGCCTACGTCGACGCGTTTCGCCCCGCCCAGGGACTTCCTCAGGACGTACTGCGCAACTGCGCTGGATCACATGACCGCCTTTTATGCGACCGAGAGGTCGTTTCCGCCAGAACTTCTTTTAGGCTGTCTACGCCATACTGCGCAAGTGCATTCACCTTTGTGACATCACATATTTAGATCACCTGCGCAGTAGGCCTATAGTCCACATAGCTCCCTCTGGTGGTACAAATCCATATATGAACGTCTTCTAGATCTTTTAATATATTCACATATGCCTATATGTAAAGCTTGCCCAGTAAAAAAGTTAATACTCTGCTGACCTCTAGTGGGCAACATTCGAATAACCCCTGATGGCTTCTTCAATTACAGACAATACTAAATCACTCTCATTCACACCATTTAAGTTATACTATCGGGTGGCCAGTAATCCCATCACATTACAGTTGCTGTCCATATGAGTCAAGTCGTCTGTACCACATATTCTAATCCTATCCAGTCCAAACTAATCGGATTATTTCAAAAACACCTTCAAGTTTAGGTCCCTATTTAACCCTTTGGGATACAATGTGTCCAGTGTGTATATCCAATAACTCTCTTTCCTGTATAGTATAGAATCAGTCTTCTCAAATCTAATACTTGGATTTAGACAGTATATACCCTTAACCTTCAGCCCAAGAGGGCTGGATTCATGAAATTCAGCAAAATGAGTAGAAATAGGAGTTTTATCCCTTTTCTCTTCCTTGATAGAATCATTAATACTCCTAATGTGTTCCTGTATGCGGGTTTTTAACTCTCTTTTAGTTTTTCCCACATAGTATAACCCACAGGGACACATTAGTTGATAAACTACATGTGTAGTATCACAATCAATCCTACTGTTAATTTTGAACTGCTGTTTCCTACTAGAATCGTAGAATACGTCTGTTTCATCAACAAAGGGACAGACTGAGCATTGGCCACATCTTATCATCCCCTTCATCTCAGGAGAACCCCTGCTAAGGTCAGATTTATACTCAGACTGTACCAATAGGTCAGACAGATTCTTGTTTCTCCTAGCCGTTAGCAACGGTCGAGGGCCCACAATTGTGGCAATCTTGTCATCTTTTAGCAATATATGCCAATATTTTTCCACAGTTTCTTTTAATCTGTCCCAATGTCCCCCAAATGTTGTAATCAACCTGGGGAAATCCTCTACTGCGTCTTTAGGCTTCTTCCTCAATAAAGTGTGTCTATCAGTATGTAGGGCTCTATATAAGGCTGATTTTAATAATTTATGTGGGTAACCCCTAGCCCTTAATCTTGCCCTCAAGGCCTGTGCTTCTTTTAGATACTCTGCTGTTGAGGAACAGTTCCTCCTAATTCGGAGGAACTGGCCAATTGGTACAGCTTTTTTCTGTGAATTCAAATGAGCACTATCATAGTGTAAGAGTAAATTTCCTGCAGTTTTCTTTCTAAAGGTCCTGGTAGACAAACCCCCATCATCCCTGGACACCTTTATATCCAAAAAATCAAGTTCATTTTCATTTATTGTGGAGGTAAGGAAAGTATTAAACCTGTTTGAGTTAAGGCTCTCTACAAAATCAAAAAAAGTCGCTTTGGATCCTGCCCAAATCAAAAAAATGTCGTCCACATAACGAGCCCTACATACTGATAGACACACTTTATTGAGGAAGAAGCCTAAAGACGCAGTAGAGGATTTCCCCAGGTTGATTACAACATTTGGGGGACATTGGGACAGATTAAAAGAAACTGTGGAAAAATATTGGCATATATTGCTAAAAGATGACAAGATTGCCACAATTGTGGGCCCTCGACCGTTGCTAACGGCTAGGAGAAACAAGAATCTGTCTGACCTATTGGTACAGTCTGAGTATAAATCTGACCTTAGCAGGGGTTCTCCTGAGATGAAGGGGATGATAAGATGTGGCCAATGCTCAGTCTGTCCCTTTGTTGATGAAACAGACGTATTCTACGATTCTAGTAGGAAACAGCAGTTCAAAATTAACAGTAGGATTGATTGTGATACTACACATGTAGTTTATCAACTAATGTGTCCCTGTGGGTTATACTATGTGGGAAAAACTAAAAGAGAGTTAAAAACCCGCATACAGGAACACATTAGGAGTATTAATGATTCTATCAAGGAAGAGAAAAGGGATAAAACTCCTATTTCTACTCATTTTGCTGAATTTCATGAATCCAGCCCTCTTGGGCTGAAGGTTAAGGGTATATACTGTCTAAATCCAAGTATTAGATTTGAGAAGACTGATTCTATACTATACAGGAAAGAGAGTTATTGGATATACACACTGGACACATTGTATCCCAAAGGGTTAAATAGGGACCTAAACTTGAAGGTGTTTTTGAAATAATCCGATTAGTTTGGACTGGATAGGATTAGAATATGTGGTACAGACGACTTGACTCATATGGACAGCAACTGTAATGTGATGGGATTACTGGCCACCCGATAGTATAACTTAAATGGTGTGAATGAGAGTGATTTAGTATTGTCTGTAATTGAAGAAGCCATCAGGGGTTATTCGAATGTTGCCCACTAGAGGTCAGCAGAGTATTAACTTTTTTACTGGGCAAGCTTTACATATAGGCATATGTGAATATATTAAAAGATCTAGAAGACGTTCATATATGGATTTGTACCACCAGAGGGAGCTATGTGGACTATAGGCCTACTGCGCAGGTGATCTAAATATGTGATGTCACAAAGGTGAATGCACTTGCGCAGTATGGCGTAGACAGCCTAAAAGAAGTTCTGGCGGAAACGACCTCTCGGTCGCATAAAAGGCGGTCATGTGATCCAGCGCAGTTGCGCAGTACGTCCTGAGGAAGTCCCTGGGCGGGGCGAAACGCGTCGACGTAGGCCTGCGTCACGCGCTGAGATGTGCCTCTCTGCCCCCCTCTGCCCTCCCGCCGGATCGGAGCACGGTGCCCGGAACTATGGCGTATACTTTCAAGGACTGAACTCCCGCTTGGTTGGGGTAATACAAGTCTGAGGCCCTGAGTTTGATACTCCCGCAGATATACATCGTGGACACTGCGGTTAATCGGGCAGGCTAAAAACCGTCCACGCGGACGCTGCATATCGCATCATTGGAGGAGGTGGTAACTATGTGAAACAGTGTATACGGCATCTATATCCGCAAAGTTCATGTGTATACCCAATTATGGTGAAGTATTACATGCATGGAAGCTTCAGTGTCACGATATATGGCTTGGCTGAAATACTGAACTGTTTTGTCCGCATAGGCCTATAATTATTATATTACAGCAAACTGGCTAGGTGCACCAGCCTAAATGGTCTGAAAAGACTCTTGAAGGAATACAGTGATCTTTCCATGACGATCTTCCTAAAGTGGAACTTTACCTTATGCCATTGAATTTTGAAAACAGGAATTGCCGTGTGATATTTTTCATATATGCCTCTCATGGACTGTGTTCCTAAGTGTCATTTTTTCATGGGTGACGACCCATATTAGTTGGTATCTTGATGTGGATGTCTGCATGCAGGGCATGGTGTTGTGATTGCGGGGGGGCATAGGGGGGCTTTGGGGGGGGCACATTTTTTATTGCTGTTGACCACTGTGATATTAACGCATGGGGTGATGCGGACACGTTTGACGGGCAATTAGCATATTAGATGCTTTAATCTTTTGGCATTGCGGGTGTCCGTGTCCGCCCCTCCCCATGTTGGGGGAGTGATATGGTCAACTGGCTATATTCTGGCCTGTGTGCAGTCCCCTGAGACTTTCTGTTTGAGACATTGTGGGGCAACACCCCGTTTAATGATAAAATTGTGCATTAATATGGTGTGCTACAAAAAAACTGTTTTTTACAGATTCATTATTATTAATCAAGGTAAAAAATAACCTTTGATTCTCAATAAATATCAGGTGGTTGAACGGCATATACTGGTAGTGTGTTTGTTTACTAAGTTTAATGTGGTATGTCCTGGTGGTAAAAACTGTGCACAGCTGCCAGCAGTAGCCCTTCTGGACCGACCCTGAAGGTGTGACAGGGATATTCCAGATGTCATTTCTCTTAAAGAGATCTCTCTTTTCTATCTCAGAAAGCTTGGAGACATAGGTGGATGTTACCAAGGTTCGTATATATGTGAAATTTCTGGTGCCCGCGGGGATCGGGACTTGATCTCTCGGCTAGTGATGCATTTTGCTGCTATGGGGAAGGGCCAATGGCACGGTGCACTATAGAGTGTATTGAGCAAATGAGTGAGTGGGATAGCAATGTGCTCACCCTGCGCTTAGCCGAAACTCTCTGCCAGGCAGATCCCTCACTGAGGCATTGAGTAGATTTGGAGGTCGCTATACACACATGCAGGCCTGGATTTACCTCACAGGAGCCTATAGACACAAATGCCCTGGCATCTTAGACTTCACCCTCCATGAACCTACAAAATCCTGCCAAACTGCAAGTGGGCTGGTTGGCCCAGCTGTCACTTCTCTCTTACTTCCCTTGCACATCATAGGTAACGGCAGGTGCCACTTTATATTAGGTAGCCAGAAGTGCCCTCAATATTAACCACTTGCTGACCGCCCACAGCCGATGGGCGGCGGCAAAGTGGACGCCGAAAGGACCGCAATACGCCCAAGGGCGTTGCGTCCTTTCGGCATTCCAGGGGAGCGATCGCGTCATTGATGACGCGCGCTTCCCCCGGCAACTGGCTCCCTCTCACTATCTGTCAATGCTATTTTTTTTTAATCCCCTAAACTGCCCCCTGGGGACTCCTGTTCACCCCCCCCCCACTCAGATTCTCCCCAGACCCCCCCCCCCCCCATGTACTGTATGCATCTATCCCCCCTGATCACCTGTCAATCACCTGTCAATCACCCCCTGTCACTGCCACCCGACAATCGGCCCCTAACCTGCCCCTTGCGGGCAATCTGATCACCCACCCACACCATTAGATCGCCCACAAACCCGCCATCAGATCACCTCCCAAGTGTATTGTTTACATCTGTTCTCTTCTTTAAACACCCACTAATTACCCATCAATCACCCCCTATCACCACCTGTCACTGTTACCTATCAGATCAGACCCTAATCTGCCCCTTGCGGGCACCCAATCAACCGCCCACACGCTCAGATTGCCCTCAGACACCCCTTATCAATTCGCCAGTGCATTAATCACATCTGTTCTTCCCTGTAATAACCCACTGATCACCTGTCAATCACCTGCCAATCACCTATCACCCATCAATCACCCCCTGTCACTGCCACCCATCAATCAGCCCCTAACCTGCCCCTTGCAGGCAATCTGATCACCCACCCACACCATCAGATCGCCCACAGACCCGCCGTCAGATCACCTCCCAAGTGCATTGTTTACATCTGTTCTCTCCTCTAAACACCCACTAATTACCCATCAATCACCCATCAATCACCCCCTATCACCACCTGTCACTGTTACCCATCAGATTAGACCCTAAACTGCCCACATGCTCAGATTGCCCTCAGACCCCCCCCTTATCAATTTGCCAGTGCATTATTGACATCTGTTCTTCCCTATAATTACCCACTGATCACCTGTCAATCACCTGTCAATCACCCATCAATCATCCCCTGTCACTGCCACCCATCAATCACCCCCTGTCACTGCCACCCATAAATCAGCCCCTAACCTGCCCCTTGTGGGCAATCTGATCACCCACCCACACCATCCGATCGCCTGCAGACCCGCCATCAGATCACCTCCCAAGTGCATTGCATCTGTTCTCTCCTCTAAACACCCACTAATTACCCATCAATCACCCCCTGTCACTGCTACCCATCAGATTAGACCCCTATCTGCCCCTAGGGCACTTAATCACCCGCCCACACCCTCAGACCCCAGCCCTGATCACCTCGCCAGTGCATTGCTTGCATCTATTCCCCCCACTAATCACACCTTGAGACACCCATCAATCACCTCCTGTCACCACCTGTCACCCCCTAGCACACCTACCCATCAGATCAGG
Organism: Hyperolius riggenbachi; assembly: GCF_040937935.1. NCBI lineage: Eukaryota > Metazoa > Chordata > Amphibia > Anura > Hyperoliidae > Hyperolius > Hyperolius riggenbachi. The sequence continues at coordinate 178,528,226 of NC_090654.1, forward strand.
CCCTAATTTGCCCTGTGTGGGCTCCTGATCACTTGGCCAAACCCTCAGATCCCCCTCAGACCCCCTTCCGATCACCTCCCCAGTGCATTGATTGCATCTATTTTCCCCTCTAACCACCCCCTGAGACACCCATTAATCACCTCCTGTCACCCCCCCTAGCACTCCTATCCATCAGATCAGGCCCAATACAACCTGTCATCTAAAAGGCCACCCTGCTTATGACCGGTTCCACAAAATTCACCCCCTCAGAGACCACCTGTCAGCAAAATTTGTAGATGCTTATACCCCTGAACAGTCATTTGGAGACATTTGGTTTCCAGACTACTCACGGTTTTGGGCCCGTAAAATGCCAGGGCAGTATAGGAACCCCACAAGTGACCCCTTTTTAGAAAAAAGACACCCCAAGGTATTCTGTTAGGTGGATGACGAGTTCATAGAAGATTTTATTTTTTGTCAAAAGTTAGCGGAAATTGATTTTTATTGTTTTTTCACAAAGTGTCATTTTTCACTAACTTGTGACAAAAAATAAAATCTTCTATGAACTCACCATACTCCTAACGGAATACCTTGGGGTGTCTTCTTTCTAAAATGGGGTCACTTGTGGGGTTCCTATAATGCCCTGGCATTTTAGGGGCCCTAAACCGTGAGGAGTAGTCTAGAAAACAAATGCCTCAAAATGACCTGTGAATAGGACGTTGGGCCCCTTTTTCATCAAAGACATGTAGCAGAATAACTTTTGCGCTCAAATGTATAGGAAATTTTACTTTATTTGAAAAATGTCAGCACAGAAAGTTGAAAAAGTAATTTTTTTGACAAAATTCATGTCTTTTTTGATGAATATAATAAAAAGTAAAACTCGCAGCAGCAATCAAATAGCACCAAAAGAAAGCTGTATTAGTGACAAGAAAAGGAGGCAAAATTCATTTAGATGGTAGGTTGTATGACCAAGCAATAAACCGTGAAAGCTGCAGTGGTCTGAATGGAGAAAAAGGCTCTGGTCCTTAAGGGGTAGAAAGAATGGGGTCCTGAAGTGCTTAAAGTGGACCCAAATTAAAAATACAAGATTTCAGAATTTAAAATCTATTTTCTAAATTATTATAATAAATAGCAGCCTTTTTTCAGCTTCATGATGACAAATATAAAATATTTTACATTTATTGGAGAAACCCCTACCTTTCTTTCAAATTGCCGGGATTTTTCCGCCAAACTAGTGGAGTAGATAGTGTCTGGCAATGGAGGAATTGCTAATGGCTGCCCCCAGTATAACCCTAGCTATGAAAAGAGAAGGGTGAAAAGCATGCACTGAAATGATCATACGTTTGAAGGAGTGTTTATTTATCTTTGTATGTGTCAGAGTGGTGCAACTAAATATTTTTAATTAAAAAAATGTTTGGTTTGGGTCCGCTTTAAGTAGCTAGAGGTGCCTCCAAGTATTAGGTAACTAAAGGAAACTTAGTATTAAGTAGCTAGTAATGCCCCTGACTAAAGGGATATCTCATCAGTTGAATGCCAAGAGCAGGGTGAGTAACCTTTCATTTACACTCTGCATAGGGACGGTGGGAGGGAAGCACTGGGAGAGGGAAGTGAGATGCCTTTCCATCATCAGGCGCCTGTAGGCATGTGCCTACAGTGCCTTATGGTAAATTCAGCCCCGCACACACACTGGCTTCTCTGCAGAGGCAGTTCTGACTTGCTGCCTTTGTTGACAACCATCTAGCTTGCCTACAAGGTTTTATTCATGAACTGTAGACCAACCCCTAGAGGGGACATTAGGGCTGTACAAGTACTGGAGGGACACGTGACCCTGAGGCCATAGGCTGAGCACTCGGAACATAGACTATGCTATTTCACTGTTTACCATCTGTATATTTCCCTGGAGGATAGACATCATACTCAGACAGTGGTATAGTAAAGGAGCTGTGGACTTGCCGATGCAAGTTTTACAATGGTGCCCCCTAAGCACTCTATACATAACAATTGATACGGCGCACCAAAACCTGCCAATGGTAACTACAGTGCAAGAAGGGGATGGGAAACAGTTTGTTAATGATTACCACTATTCAAAGTATCAATAGAAGTGATTATTATGAGCACAGGACCAATAGAGAGCTAATACTGTAGTTGAGGGATTGCCCTTTGTGGCCTCTCTGGCCCAAGGGCCCTGATGCGGTCGCAACCTCTGTAACCCCTATTGCTACGCCCCTGTACTCAGTCAGATCTGAAATGCAGAACAGAGCTGGCAGGATATTGCGTTAATTTCAAACATATTTTACTAGATGTATATCAATGCTTTGACTTTGCAATCCGCTCTGTCTACAGCAGTCTAGAAAACTTTTGCTTTTATCTCCGAGAAAGTCTCAGTAGCACCCACTACATATATAGCGAATTGCCAGCACTCGAATTGCATTCTAGCCTGCATTATTCTCTTATCTGCTCTCCCCAGAATAAATCTGACTACAACAACCTTTTATAACAAAGGAGACAATATAAGATTGTTATATCTGCAGAGGGGAATTGTCACCCTTAATGAAATCCCTTCTAAGGTTACTGACGAGCCCTTCAACGAATAGAGCTTTTCCCAATCCCTTTTGTATTAATTTAATTTGCTTGATATACAGGAAGCAGATGTTCATCATAAATAAATCCCCATGCCTTTTATTACTTCCCCCCGAATCTGCAATCTGTGGCATTTCTCAAGCTACTTATAACATTTTTAGATTAGTACTTTTTCTGCTTATGGGTTTTAAGGAGCAATTTTTCTTGTCGTATTAGCTGCCCCCCCGCTGGTTTGGATTTAGCGAGGGTTAGTTAAAGATCACAAATACATTAACGAGAAACAAAGAATTGAAGTATGTGATGCTTACTAAAAAGAAAGAGATGCTGGCATTATTCAGTGTTGCAGTTAAAGTGCAACTCCAGGCCAAATGTTTTCCTTTTCCTGCACAGGAACTCAATGGCAGGGCATGTTTTCTCAGAGAGTACTATATTGTCTCCCTAAAACAAAAGGTTATTGCAGGTCATCACTTCTAGCCCATGGCCAAAAAGCAAGACTACACAACCTATTATTATTATTGATTTATATAGTGCCAGGATCTTAGGTGGTGTTGTACAACATCATACAGGGAATAACATTACAAAGTAAATAATACAACAGTTAACAACACAAGACAATGGTGGAATACAACTTACATAATGTTAGGCTTGGTGGTGTATTCTCCACAGTCAGCATGTAACGCATGAGCTGACGTGAAGGTGGTACACACACTAGCACAAGGAAACAGGCTATCCCTAGTATAGTGGAGGGGAGGACTGACTCCAATAGGAGATTGTGGCGCACAGAGCCGGTGCAGATCCGACAGCCACAAACAATACTTTCGCGATAACGTCTCAGTGCAAGGTAGCGCTGAGCGCAAAACCAGAACTGAGGAGATCAGGACAGGTAGACAGAATGAACGCTTGCTAGCTAGCCGCTACTTAGTGACAGCAAGCGTCCACAACAAGACAGACTGGAATGAGGCAGCCAATGCGTTTGCAGCGATGGCGTGCCTCACAAAGACAGGACAGGATAGTCAGGAAATAGCAGGATCAAGATAGATGAACGTAACACAGACAAAAATACAATAAGTATGTTTTCCTAGCGTATCACAATTACAGCTATCAATGAAACTATTTGTAACGTCTGACTAACATATGTATATATCGGCAATGAACCGATATATGACATAAGCAGGAACACTGACTAGGACTGGAGCAATACAGGGAACAGGACTCAGAAGGATTCGCTATCTCTTCGCAGAGATGAACGCAATCCACAAACGGTAACAGAACAGGATTCAGAAGGATTCGTTATCTCTTTGCAGAGATGAACGCAATCCACAAACAGAACCAGGAGCAGGATAACTAACTCAGCACGGGTGATCACGATACGCGCAAACTACCAAAACGTGCTGGAAGGCTGACTAACTGAACACAGGATATAAACACTTCGTGTACGTATACATCAGCGACACTGATGTATCAACGTAACACGAATACAAGGAAAATAATAAACGTGCTGGTATGCATATATATTGGCAATGAACCAATATATATGATGCAAGACCAGCAAAGTATCTTTAGAACAAGAAACACGATCTGGGGCTGAAGCAACAGCAAGACAGGCTTAAACTGAAGCTATGATAACCCGAGGAGTCCTGCAGGAAGCAGATCTTTATACTGAGGTCATCCAATGGGAGCAGACATGCAGATTCCCACACAGGTGAATGATAATCAGTCACAAGCTGACAGCAGGGAAAGGCAGACAAAGCTATGCAGCTTGCATGGAAAGAGATCAGAACTGCCTGAGCTGCAGCACTACTACTGCCAGCAGTACCTGCTGCAGCAGCGATCATGACAGTACCCCCCCCCCCCCTTAAAGGCGGATACTAGACGCCTCTCAAAACTGACATTCCCAAGGAGACAACCTAACTGATAATTCATGATGACCGGGACAGCCCGGCAAGACCAAATTCCAGAATCAGTCATCACAAGACTGGACCCATCAGAACCAGAACCTATAGAACCATGCCCATCAGTACTACAAGTCTCAGTGTGACACCCATCAGAACCATGATTTCCAGAAGAAAGCCCCCCGAAGCTCTCTGAGCGATACCCACTGCCTTCCAGGGACCGTCCAAAAATGCCAAAGCCTTTGCAATGCCCACCGGTACTGTCTTTACCAACACAAAACCCACTGTTGAACCAGTCCAAGGTACCAGGACAAGCTTCCTCAGAGATCTCCCAGAACACTTTGAAGCTCCAAAGAGATTCCAAAAGGTCAGAACGCCCTTTAGGCTCACATGGAGAACTATCAAGAACCCCCATGGAACCTATGGCAATTCCCGAGTCAGGGTTACAAGGACAAACATCAAGATCAGGGCTTTCAGGGACCAGAACCATCTCTGGGCATGCAGGCAGACTGGCAACATCAGAACATGTCTCCCCTAAGGAAGCATCTGAGTACGCTAACACCTTAGACCCACTTGGGCATTCTGGCACACAAAGCACATCTGGGCACACTGGCACAAGAGAAACCTCTGGGCATGTCAAGGAACTGTGAACCTCAGGGTCAGCCAAGATAGGACCGAAACCAGGACTGGACAAAAATTCATCATGACTAGACATCACAAGCACTGGACTCTCACTAAAGAATGCAGGAACAGACTTGGATGTCGCTGATTCTAGCAAGGTTATTAACAAATCAGGTTCAGGGGCATAAACAAGACAGGACAAGTCTTCTGATGTATGAACTGAGCTAGATAGGGATTCCACAACTTCCTCTGGACTGGACAGAGACTCATCTAGTACCTGGGATTGGGGCTCCAAAGTAGCTGCAAAACAAGTCAATATTACAGCATTCCCCACTGAACTGGGCAAATCTGAGTAATTCACTGGACAGAAAGGGAACTCCGGAATCTCTGCCACACCGGCCAGAGAATCAGAATTTTCCAAGATACAAGGCAGGGTTTCAGGAACGCTCACTAAAACAGACTGAAATTCTGAGACTTCTGTTATTTTGACCAGAGAATCAGAATTATCCATGTTACAGGGCAAGACTTCTGAAACATTCAGAGGACAGGGCTGGAGTTCCTCGGCTGTTACCACACTGGAGAGGGACTCAACAATATTGGTTAAATCAGACTGTGTACAGGGCAAGGTATCTAAGACACTTGCTGACAAGGACAATATTTCAATGACTTCTGCTTCCTTAGACAAAGATTCATCAAGTTTATTTAGAGTGGACTTTAATTCTAAGACAGCTGCTAAACAAGTGAATATTGCTGCAACACCCACTGAGGTAAGCAGTGCCTCAGAGTCTTCTGCTAGAGGGTTTGAAGTATCCAAAGTACTGGGTGAAGCATAGGACTCTGCGACCCCAGGTTCACTGGACAGGATCACTGAACAGTCCATATTGCAGGGCAAAACCATGGAAGCACCTGCTGGACAGCATAAGGATTCTGTGACCTGAGCTTCATAGGAGAGATCTACGGCACAATTCATGGTACAGGGCAAATTTACTGGAACATTTTCTGAACAAGGGAATAATTCTGTGACCTCAGGTTCACACAGCAGATGCTCTGAGCTATTCACGATACAGGGCAAATTTACTGGAACATTTTCTGAACAAGGTAATAATTCTGCGATTTCAGGTTCACATAGCAGATGCTCTGAGCTATTCCTGAAACTAGAGCGAGGTGTAGAAACAGGAAGATCAAGACACAATGTTTGCACATCTGAATCACCATTCAATTGTAAAATTGGGAAATTCAGATGCTGGGGTTCTGAGGTTTCTAGACAAGATTGCTGGGACTCAGAAGATAATGTAATGCATCTATTGGCATCTGCTGGATCAGACAGGAGTTGAACTTTATTAACACAGGTAATTTCTGCAGAAGTGTTTGCAGAGGCAGGCAAGATTTTTCTGATGTCTGTTTCACTGAACAAAGAGTCATGAGTACTGGTTAGGCTGGACTCAGAAGTCAGCAGGACCTCTGGATTCTCTGCTGAGAAATTTGCGCAGGGCAAGGTTAAGAAAGTATCAGTGGCTTCTGTTTTACTGGGAAGTAACACTGAGTTATCCATGGTACAGGGTGGAATTGCAGGAACTTCAATTTCACACAAAAAGAGCTCCGAATCACCTGCTGAATCAGCCAAAGGTGCTGAAGCAGGCGGGTCAGAACGCCAAATTTGCGAATTTGGAGTCACATAAAAATCATCCAAAATCAGTTCCCACACATCAATCAATGGAGCCACAAAGTCATACCTACACACACCAATCTCTATTAGGTTATAGACCGACTTAATGCATGCATTCAATACGAATTCACTTTTTGCACTGTAAAATTGACAAAATGAACTTGAATCATTCTTCCATTCACAGACCAGGGCTTCCATCTCTCCCTTCTCAAATGGGGGATCCCATGCATACTTAACAGCTGAACATTCAGGCTGATCACAGTTTGCAGATATGATTGTGGCAGGAACATGTATTGGGTTAATTAGCAGGTGATTGGCAGATTCCTTATTCTTAAGAATCTCCAATACCTGTAGCAAGTGTTGAACTGTAGTGTATGCAAACTTCCCTTGCTTCACAAATAAGTTGATTTGTTCAATACTCTGTAATATCTCCTCATAATTATACTCAGATAATTATTTTAACCACTTAAGGAACGCAGTCTTTTCACCCCTTAAGGACCAGAGCCTTTTTTCCATTCAGACCACTGCAGCTTAAATGGTTTATTGCTCAGTCATACAAGCTACCCTACAAGTGACCCCATTTTAGAAAGAAGACACCCCAAGGTATTCCGTTAGTAGTATGGGGAGTTCATAGAAGATTTCATTTTTTTTTCACAAGTTAACGGAAATTGATTTTTATTGTTTTTTTCACAAAGTGTCATTTTCCACTAACTTGTGACAAAAAATAAAATCTTCTATGAATTCCCCATACACCTAATTGAATACCTTGGGGTGTCTTCTTTCTAAAATGGGGTCACTTGTGGGGTTCCTATAATGCCCTGGCATTTTAGGGGCCCTAAACCGTGAGGAGTAGTCTAGAAACCAAATGCCTCAAAATGACCTGTGAAATTCTAAAGGTACTCATAGGACGTTGGGCCTCTTAGCGCACCTAGGTTGCAAAAAAGTGTCACACGTGGTATCGCCGTACTCAGGAGAAGTAGTATAATGTGTTTTGGGGTGTATTTTTACACATACCCATGCTGGGTGGGAGAAATATCTCTGTAAATTAAAATGTTTTGATTTTTTTTACACACAATTGTCCCTTTACAGAGAGATTTCTCCCACCCAGCATGGGTATGTGTAAAAATACACCCCAAAACACATTATACTACTTCTCCTGAGTACGGCGATATCACATGTGTGACACTTTTTTTGCAGCCTAGGTGCGCTATGGGGCCCAACGTCCTATTCACAGGTCATTTTGAGGCATTTGGTTTCTAGACTACTCCTCACGGTTTAGGGCCCCTAAAATGCCAGGGCAGTATAGAAACCCCACAAGTGACCCCATTTTAGAAAGAAGACACCCCAAGGTATTCCGTTAGGTGTATGGTGAGTTCATAGAAGATTTCATTTTTTGTCACAAGTTAGTGGAAAATGACACTTTGTGAAAAAAAACAATACAAATCAATTTCCGCTAACTTTTGACAAAAAATAAAATCTTCTATGAACTCGTCATACACCTAACGGAATACCTTGGGGTGTCTTCTTTCTAAAATGGGGTCACTTGTGGGGTTCCTATACTGCCCTGGCATTTTAGGGGCCCAAAACCACGAGGAGTAGTCTGGAAACCAAATGCCTCAAAATGACTGTTCAGGGGTATAAGCATCTGCAAATTTTGATGACAGGTGGTCTATGAGGGGCTGAATTTTGTGGAACCGGTCATAAGCAGGGTGGCTTCTTAGATGACAGGTTGTATTGGCACTGAAGTGCAGGAATGTTCTCAAATCGTGACCTGGACATGGCAATTAAGTCGTACCAGCAGTGATCAGAAAATTTTTTTCTGTCACTGCGGTGGGGCGGGTGAGGGTTTGGCCGGGTGATCAGAAGCCCGCAGGGGGCATATTAGGGCCTGATCTGATGGGTAGCAGTGACAGGTGGTGACAGGGGGTGACGGGGTGGTTGATAGGTGATCAGTAGGTGATTACAGAGGAGAATATATGCAAGCAATGCACTGGCGAGTTGATCAGAGGGGGTCTGTGGGGCTAATTTAGGGTGTGGGCGGGTGATTGGGTGCCCGCAAGGGGCAGATTAGTGTCTGATCTGATGGGTAGCAGTGACAGGTGGTGACGGGGTGATTGATGGGTGATCAGTGGATGATTAGAGGGGAGAACAGATGTAAACAATGCACTTTCAGAGGTGATCTGAGGGTGGGTCTGCACGCAATCTGAGGGTATGGGTGGGTGATCAGGTGCCCACAAAAGGCAGGTTAGGGTCTGATCTGATGGGTGGCAGTGACAGGGGGTGATTGATGGGTGATTGACAGGTGATCAGTGGGTAATTATAGGGAAGAATAGATGTATACAGTACACAGGGGGGAGGGTCTAGGGAGGATCTGAGGGTGTGGGGGGTGTGTTCAGGAGCCCCCAGGGGGCAGTTTAGGACCTAATCTAAAAAATAGCGTTGAGATAGTGACAGGGAGTGATTAATGGGTGATTAGGGGGGTGATTGGGTGCAAACAGGTGTCTCAGGGGTGGGCAGGGGGGGTCTGATGGGTGCAGTGGGCGATCAGGGGGCAGGATCAGTGTGCTTGGGTACTTACTAGGAGGGCTGCAACCTGCCCTGGTGGTCCCTCAATCACTGGGACCACCAGGGCAGGAGGCAGCCTGTATAATATGCTTTGTATACATTACAAAGCGTATTATCCGCTTTACATGCGGCAGATCGGGGGTTAACAACCCGCCGCCGCTGCTAATTGGCTGGCGGGTTGACGTCGCGGGTGGGCACATCCAGCGTGCGATCCCCGGCCAGCTAGTCCACAACGAGCCGCTGCCGATCGGCGTATTGCGGTCGTTGCGGGCTCCACTTTGCCGCCGCCCCTAGGTAGGGGCGGTCGGCAAGTGGTTAAAATCACAATCCAGTAAAAAAAAAAAAATAAAAATATATATATCTATATATATCTATATATATATATATATCTATAGATATAGATGTATATCTATATATATATCTATAGATATAGATGTATATCTCTCTATATATATATGTATATATATATATATATGTATATATATGTATATATATGTGTATATATATATATATATATATATAGATCTCTCTCTCTCTCTCTCTCTCTCTCTCTCTCTCTCTCTCTCTCTCTCTCTCTCTCTCTCTCTCTCTCTCTCTCTCTCTCTCTCTCTCTCTCTCTCTCTCTCTCTCTCTCTCTCTCTCTCTCTCTCTATATATATATATATATATATATATATATATATATATCTATATCTATATATATATATATCTATATATATATATATATATATATATAGATCTATATATATATATAGATCTATATATATATATATATATATATATATATATATATATATGTAGATATATATATATATATATATATATATATATATATATATATATATATATAGGTGGCTGGGAGGGGATCAAGGGATACATGGGGGGGGGGAGAGCTGGAAAAAAGTTTATTTTTAGACTAAAATCGCACAGCCTGTCACGGCTGCAGGCTGTGCGTCTCTCCCTGTCACACAAGATCCACAGTGACAGGGAGAGGGAGGCGGAGAGGGAGGCGGAACGGCAACTATGTTGCCTTTCGGAGGGTGATCGCTGTGATTGGCTCACAGCGATCACACGGCAGGGAGCCAATCAGTGACGGCTCCTGCCGATACCCGGAAGCCTTAGCTGTCATAAGACAGCTAAGTGCAGCCGGTTCGGTGCGCGCGATCGCGGCGGGGAGCGGCGGCGCCGGTGATAGGGATCTACGCCCTGCCAGCCAGGAGCCCAACAAAACAGGGCGTAGATCTCTATCACTGCGGTCCGGAAATGGTTAAACAAAAATCTTTATTTTCCCTAGCCAGGGATGAAAGTTCATTAGTAGTTTCATAGGTCCATTTAACTCCCCTGAAAGACAATTGCATTTCATTATCCGTTAATGGCAGAATCTCATTACAGGTCTGATGCGCAGTCGCTAAAGATAACGACTCTGCAGATCGGACATGTTTCTTATAACGTTTACGTTTGGCCTTAGACCCTGCTGCCTTTGGTGATTTATTCAAAGCTGCAGGAACATTATCAGTAATACTCTCTGCTTGCTGATCATTTTTGCAAGCAATTGAAGGAGCAGCTGATTGGCCTGCTGCCAGGAGTTAATTAAAAGGGTAAGGCAAATTAGTTTTGCGCAGCCAGTTATGGATCACAAACGCTAGAAATTCCAGCGGTCTCTCTTTCAAATTGGTATGATCGAGGACATCTAAAGCCCACTGAAACAATTCCCCTTTAAACAAGATATAACTTAGCTGGAGTGCCCAGGTTGAAACAGGAGTCGCTTGGAGATCGGGATTGGCCAGGAACCTGGCACATTCAGAGAAAAATTCATTTTCTGTTTCAGAGTTAAGTTCTTCAAATTTCTTAAAGGAACAGGAACCATAATTAACAGTGTCATACTTTCTGGGAATCCCCCCCACAATGGGGATTGGTAATGGGGTTATCATAATGTTAGGCTTGGTGGTGTATTCTCCACAGTCAGCATGCAACGCATGAGCTGACGTGAAGGAGGTACACACACTAGCACAAGGAAACAGGCTATCCCTAGTATAGTGGAGGGGAGGACTGACTCCAATAGGAGATTGTGGCGCACAGAGCCGGTGCAGATCCGACAGCCACAAACAATACTTTCGCGATAGCGTCTCAGCGCAAGGTAGCGCTGAGCGCATAAACCAGAACTGAGGAGATCAGGACAGGTAGACAGAATGAACGCTTGCTAGCTAGCCGCTACTTAGTGACAGCAAGCGTCCACAACAAGACAGACTGGAATGAGGCAGCCAATGCGTTTGCAGCGATGGCGTGCCTCACAAAGACAGGACAGGATAGTCAGGAAATAGCAGGATCAAGATAGATGAACGTAACACAGACAAAAATACAATAAGTATGTTTTCCTAGCGTATTACAATTACAGCTATCAATGAAACTATTTGTAACGTCTGACTAACATATGTATATATCGGCAATGAACCGATATATGACATAAGCAGGAACACTGACTAGGACTGGAGCAATACAGGGAACAGGACTCAGAAGGATTCGCTATCTCTTCGCAGAGATGAACGCAATCCACAAACGGTAACAGAACAGGATTCAGAAGGATTTGTTATCTCTTCACAGAGATGAACGCAATCCACAAACAGAACCAGGAGCAGGATAACTAACTCAGCACGGGTGATCACGATACGCGCAAACTACCAAAACGTGCTGGAAGGCTGACTAACTGAACACAGGATATAAACAGTTCGTGTACGTATACATCAGCGACACTGATGTATCAACGTAACACGAATACAAGGAAAATAATAAACGTGCTGGTATGCATATATATTGGCAATGAACCAATATATGATGCAAGACCAGCAAAGTATCTTTAGAACAAGAAACACGATCTGGGGCTGAAGCAACAGCAAGACAGGCTTAAACTGAAGCTATGATAACCCGAGGAGTCCTGCAGGAAGCAGATCTTTATACTGAGGTCATCCAATGGGAGCAGACATGCAGATTCCCACACAGGTGAATGATAATCAGTCACAAGCTGACAGCAGGGAAAGGCAGACAAAGCTATGCAGCTTGCATGGAAAGAGATCAGAACTGCCTGAGCTGCAGCACTACTACTGCCAGCAGTGCCTGCTACAGCAGCGATCATGACACATAGGTTTTTACACAAGGGCGGGAGATATGTACACACATTACACAGCATTGTAATACAAAAGGGGGAGAGAGCCCTGGCCAAAAAGGCCTTACAGTCTAAATGTTTAACCGTTCAGGACAGGACAGTAGGTGAAGGAAAACTGTGTGTGATATGGGAAAAAGTGGTGGTCAGTGGCTGATGTGTCATAGGTAAGAGAGTATACGTGCCTGTAGTGATGTCGCGAACCTCCGATTTTCGGTTCGCGAACCCTGTTCGCGAACTTCTGCGGAAGGTTCGGTTCGCGTAAAAGTTCGCGAACCGCAATAGACTTCAATGGGGAGGCGAACTTTGAAAAATAGAAAAATTATGCTGGCCAGAAAAGTAATGGAAAACATGTTTCAAGGGGTCTAACACCTGGACCCCCAGGTGGCGGAGTGGGATAGACACCAAAAGTCCCAGGGAAAAATCTGGATTTGACGCAAAGCAGCGTTTTAAGGGCAGAAATCACATTGCATGCTAAATTGCAGGCCTAAAGTGCTTTCAAACATCTTGCATGGGTATACATCAATCAGGGAGTGTAATTAGAGTTCTGCTTCACACTGACACACCAAACTCACTGTGTATCGCACCGCAAACAGCTGTTTGCGTAGTGACGGCCGTGTTGGACTGGTGCGCAACATGGCCAGAGTGCAGGCTGTGGCAGTTTTCCAGCCCATATGGTCGCCGGGCTGTGTTAGCTCAATGATAGAACAACAGTGACTGTCCAGCTGATCAAATTTGGTCTGTCCACAATGAAGCAACGACCTTATTATCTTCTTGTATGTAGGTAGGCATAGGTAGGAGTCCCAGTATAGGTAGGTAGGCATAGGCAGGAGTCCTAGTATAGGTAGGTAGGCATAGGTAGGAGTCCCAGTATAGGTAGGTAGGCATAGGTAGGAGTCCCAGTATAGGTAGGTAGGCATAGGTAGGTGCCTCAGTAGTTAGCTAGGCATAGGTAGGAGACCCAGTATAGATAGGTAGGCATAGGTAGGTGTCCCAGTAGTTAGCTAGGCATAGGTAGGAGACCAAGTATAGGTAGGTAGGCATAGGTAGGAGTCCCAGTATAGGTAGGTAGGCACAGGTGGGTGCCTCAGTAGTTAGCTAGGCATAGGTAGGAGTCCCAGTATAGGTAGGTAGGCATAGGTAGGTCCCCTAGTATAGGTAGGTAGGTAGGTGTCCACGTATAGGTAAGTAGGTGCCCTAGTAGTTAGGTAGGCATAGGTAGGTGTCCCAGTATAGATAGGTAGGCATAGGTAGGTGCCTCAGTAGTTAGCTAGGCATAGGTAGGAGTCCCAGTATAGGTAGGTAGGCATAGGTAGGTCCGCTAGTATAGGTAGGTAGGTAGGTGTCCCCGTATAGGTAAGTAGGTGCCGCAGTAGTTAGGTAGGCATAGGTAGGTGTCCCGGTATAGGTAGGTAGGCATAGGTAGGAGTCCCAGTATAGGTAGGTAGGCATAGGTAGGTGCCTCAGTAGTTAGGTAGGCATAGGTAGGTGTCCCAGTATAGGTAGGTAGGCATAGGTAGGTGCCTCAGTAGTTAGCTAGGCATAGGTAGGAGATCCAGTATAGGTAGGTAGGCATAGGCAGGTGCCCAAGTATAGGTAGGTAGGCATAGGTAGGAGTCCCACTAGGTAGGTAGGCATAGGTAGGTGCCTCAGTAGTTAGGTAGGCATAGGTAGGTGTCCCAGTATAGATAGTTAGGCAGGGCCTGGCTGGCACAGTAATAACAATTACCAAGGTCCAGCTGCAACAGATAGAGCTGTATAATGTCAGTGTCAGTGAGCAACACACACAAAAAAAACACATCAGGAAAACATTAGCTCTCAAAAGAGCTGTTGAGGGGTGCTATTTTAGCAATAACAATCAGCCAGGAGCAAGCCAAGAGCCAAACAAATCTTTCCCTAGGAGAAAAAAAATCTGCAGCAGCTCTCTCTACTCTATTTGCAGCAGGCACACGAGTGAGTGTCATGGCCAGCGAGCCTGCCTTATATAAAGGGGGGTGGGGCTCCAGGGCTTAGTGTAGCCTGAATGGCTACAATGTGCCTGCTGACTGTGATGCAGAGGGTCAAAGTTGACCCTCATAGTACATTATGGGGCGAATCGAACTTCCGCAAAAGTTCGACTGCTGCAGGCGAACGCGAACCACCAAAGTTCGCCTGGAACCGTTCGCCGGTACATCTCTACTGAAGAGGTGAGTTTTCAGTGAGTTGCGCCTAAAATCGGTAAGTATGGGTGAGTGGCGGATGTGTTGAGGGAGGGTTTTCCAGAGGAAAGGAGGGGATTGAGTGAAGTTTTATAAGTGGGAGTGAAAAGAGGTGACCAGAGAGGAAGACAGGCGAATATTGTTAGTAGAGCAGAGATTATGTGCCTGGTGTAGCCCATATATGCCAAATTCAGCTACAAAAAGGGCGCCTGGTGTAACCCATATGCCAAATTTGGCTACAAAGGGCATCTAGTCCGGTGTAGCCCATATATGCCAAATTCGGCTACAAAGGGCACCCGGTGTAGCCAATATATGCCAAATTCGGCTACAAAGGGCGCCTGGAGTAGCCCATATGCCAAATTCAACTACAAAGGGCGTCTGGTGTAGCCCATATATGCCAAATTCGGCTACGAAGGGCGTCTGGTCTGGTGTAGCCAAAAAAGCTAGTTTTAGTTTATAAAAAGGATGCTGTTATAGGCAAAATTTGTTTGGCTATAAAAGGGCTCTAGATATAGCTGAGAAAAGTGATTACTATGACCTAACTTCTCCCTAATCTCACACAGAACACTCCACTGATGGTGCCTAACCCTAACCCCCCTGGTGGGGCCTAACCCTAACCCCTCCCTGGTGGTGCCTAACCCTAAAACAGCCCCTGGTGACTATTATGATTTAACTTCTCCCTACTCTCACACAGAACCCTCCCCTAACCCTACCCCCCTCTTGGTACCTAACCCTAAGACTCCCCTGGTGGTGCCTAACCCTAAAACTCCCCTGGTGGGCCCTAACCCTATGTCCCCCCTTGTGGTGCCTAACCCCCCAGTGGTGCCTAACCCTAAGACCCCCCCCCCCTTGTGATGCCTAATCCTAATCCCCCTGCACCCCCGAATCAAAAATCTTGGCTATAAAAAGGTGCTATTTTGTAGCAGAATCAAAAACCTTGTAGCCAAAAACCTTTTAGCTGAATAAAAAATATGGGCTACAGTAGGGCACCCTTATGTAGCAGAAAACCTTGTAGCCGAATAAAAAAATATGGGCTATAGTAGGGTGCCCTTTTGTAGCCGAAAACCTTGTAGCTGAATAAAAATATGAGCTACAAAGGGGAGCCCTACTGTAGCCGAAAGAAGCCAAATAAAAAATGGGCTACAAAGGGGCGGACGCTTGTAGCCTATATCAAAACTTGGGCGCCCTTTTCACCACCTTGTAGCCGATATTTGCAGAAATAACATTGATGTCTATGGAGGTGCCCTTTTCATACAGGCAGCTCAGGTGCCCTTTTCAACTCATCCCGCCAGTGACGGGACTGACACAGGGGTATGGAGAACTGGGAGGAGAGGTGAATGAGTCGTGCAGCAGAGTTCATGATGGACTGTAGCAGGACTAAACAGTTAGCAGAGAGTCCACAGAGCAGAGAGTTGCAATAGTCAAGTCATGACAAATGTATCACTTTGGCATTGGTTCTCAGATGCATAATGGGTAATATAGCAGAGTTCCCTTTATCCGGATGGAATTCAGGCAAATGGTAGTCTCAACTAACACGACTGAAGGATAACGGGGACTATAGTTTTGGGGCATTGGGGGAGGGGTTGGAGTTATTTTACATTCTTACCAAACCTCTAGTGATGTCTGGCAGCCTCCCCATACCTCTTTGCAGACTCCTAAAGGCTTCACGGCACAGTGCACGGAAGCCGGCTTGTTACCTTACCTGATACGGGTCGTGACACGCTGACTTACGGTATGCGCACGGAGGATGCCGGAAAGCAGTTAGGAGCCCATGAAGTGGTATGAGGAGGCTGCCAGACATCACTGGAGGCTCAGTAAGTATTTTTCCATACCCACAATGTGATTTTTCATAACAAATTTTTTAAGAACATATTTTTCCTGCGATATCGAGCAACATCATTAAAAGAACATTTGTTAAACAATATTTTGCGGTGCACGTCACCCATGGTGATCGTTCATTTTTGAACGACCGCCATATTGGATCAAATCACAGAGGATCGTTCCAATCCTCATTGACTTTCCTGGGGTTTGCCATAATTGTGTAAATGATCGGAACAGGATTGTTTGCTTATGATGGCCCAAATGACGCAAATGACCCTTGCAGATTCAGCCAGATGGATCAAGGAACAGTTGTTCGGCAGAGATCACCGATCCATCTGGCCATGATCTGGCCGTGCATACTTTGCTTAAATGGGCACAGATATGACCTTTACATGCGGCATAGATGCCAGAACGCAGGCACCCTAATGGTATACTGGATCAGGCAAAAGATCTTGTAATCTCAGTCTGTCCAACTACCGTGATATGTGAGTGCTGCATCAAAGCTAAATCTTCTAAAACAACTCCTCCTAAAGTAAAGACTCGTACACACGCCTGACTGTAGCCAACGATGGGTCCGTCGCCACCTCCCACTGGGCGGGTTTTCAGCAGACAGTCCAGCAGTCCACACAGCACCTGGCAATACTTTACCACACGTTATAGCCGTGCTGTGAACACAAAAAAAAACACCCTCAGTATAGGTAGGTAGCAGGGTATAGGTGCCCCTAGTACAGGTGTCCAAGTATAGGTGCCCCCAGTAGAGAAAGCCAGGTATAGGTGACCCCAGTATAGGAAGTATAGACTGCAATAGTGGCTGAATCACACCTTGAAGCAAGCATGCAGCTAATCCAGTCTGTCAGAGCACCTGATCTGCATGCTTGTTCAGGGGCTGTGGCTAAAAGTATTAGAGACACAGGATCAGCAGGCGATTCAGGCAACTGGTATTTATATAAAAGGAAAAATCCATATCCTTCTCCATTTAGGTTCCCTTTAAGGATTTGTAGCATAAAAGCCAACTCACATTGGCTGGGATTTGAACCCAGGTCTCACTGTGTGGTGGGCATTGAGCATAAATGGTAAATGCTAGGCCAGCTTCAGCTAGTACTGTTGTGGTACAGCGGTTAGGGTGCTTGCCCACCACACGGTGAGACCCGGGTTCAAATCCCAGCCAATGTGAGTTGGCTTTTATGCTACAAATCCTTAAAGGGAACCTAAACGGAAAAGGATATGGATTTTTCCTTTTAAAATAATACCAGTTGCCTGAATCGCCTGCTGATCCTGTGTCTCTAATACTTTTAGCCACAGCCCCTGAACAAGCATGCAGATCAGGTGCTCTGACTGAAGTCAGACTGGATTAGCTGCATGCTTGTTTCAGGGTGTGATTCAGCCACTATTGCAGTCACAAAGATCAGCTGGACTGCCAGGCAACTGGTATTGTTTACAGGAAACATCCATGTCACTCTCAGTTAAGGTTCCCTTTAAGCAACCTATTGTTTCTATTGCATTGAGCATAAATAGTAAATGCTAGGCCAGCTTCAGTTAGTACTGTTGTGGTACAGCGGTTAGGGTGCTTGCCCACCACACAGTTAGACCTGGGTTCGATTCCCAGCTATGGTATGTAAACTGGTTTTTGAAATAGTATAATTCCCTGGCAGATGAGACCCTCCTCCCTCTGGTAGGAGGGAATAGGTAGAAGGGTGGGAGGTGGGAGGAAAGCAGCTGTCCCTTAACTAATTAGTGTAGGCAGACAAGTGAGTGAAATGGCATAAGGACCTTGCTTGGAGGAGGGAGGGGCGGGCCTCCAGCAGTGAGAGCAGTGTGTTTAGTAATAATGTGACTGCTGACTGTGATGTAGAGGGTCAAAGTTTTGCTCAATAGAGCATTATGGGGCGAATCAAACTTCCGCAAAAGTTTGCCTGGTGCAGGCGAACACGAACCCCCAAAGTTCGCCTGGAACCGTTCGCCGGCGAACAGTTCGCTACATCTCTATTGACTGTAAACAGACACCAAGTGCTACAAGCCCTAAATGACGGACCTGTGGAAACAAACTGATTTGCAGTGTGTTTAACTTAAGTTGTGGCTGCAGAGGGAGGTTCTCACAGATCCTCTGCCTGCAAAGAGACATTTGGAACTGTTAAAGGAAATCCAAGGCAGGGGGGAGGGGGGTTGTCCTCCCGGTCCCCTGCGTTGATCTGCTGTCAGCCTTAGCAAAGTCCGCCACCCACATAGGTTGTGCACTACAATGCATGCACTGACCCAGCGGCGCCCCTTCTCAATTAAACTTCATGGTTAGGAACATTCTGCGCATGCACAATATGTTAAGCCATGGGAGTTCGATCAAGAAGGAGCAACACTGGGTCAACACATGCACTGTAGTGCATGACTCGGCCGACTTGTGAAATTTACTGGTGCTGACATTGGATCAATGGAGGGGACCAGGAGGACACTGAGGGACCTTAAAGACTATGGGGGGCTGGAAGAAGCCCCACGTAAGTTACAGCCAACTTTTATCCCTCAACTTTATAGAGGATTGAACAGTTTATGCATTACATTTGAGAGCAAGAAAGTTCTATGTTGTGACATCATCCGATCGTGTTTAGCTCTATAAGTATACAAGGGACGTGTCAGAGACTTGACTTTTGGCTCATACAGCCCTAAAAAAAAACCTCAGTCCTTAGGCAGCCAGAAATGTAGCTAAAAATCCTTTTCTGGCATTACAATCTACATTTAACTTTATAAAATGACAGCAACCCTGGGAATAAGATTGCTTCTTTTATAAAGCAAAATAAAGTTCTTATTTCCAAGATAAAATGTTTTTTTCCCCCTAAAAACCTTAAGTAACATAATTGTCATTCATTTTAGCGGTAATCTCAGTTATCCTTATGCAGCATTATTTTCCTTTGAGAAAGTACATTTCTCTGTAGCATGTTCCTGCCAGCTTTGCGCAGAGGACAGTCTATTAAAAAGACATGTGCTTGTCATCTTTAGCCAGAGACGTCTAGATGTTCTTGTCTGCGCATTGCTTTGAAGTCTTAAACTAGGTGCCAGCTTCTTCCACAATTTGTTTTGTCTGTACACTTGCCAACTGCTGCTTTCAGCAAGACAACTTGTGCTATAAACAAAACCTCCTTACCTTATTGCATATGCATAGCTGTCTGGCTACCTAAGTAGTTCCTATATAGAACAGATGGGCAAACGACTGGTTTTATATTTAAAGCTGTTTATATCAGGTGTAGCATAGCACAAGCAAAAAATAATAGTCGATCTTACTCTGCCTTAAAGAGGAACTCCAGTGAAAATAATGTAATAAAAAAGTGCCTAATTTTTTCAATAATTATGTATAAAGGATTTTGGCTAGGTCCACACTAGGCACGGTTGCAGGACGGACGCTGAATTCCGGGATCAGGGGAAGTACCACCAGACCGCAAACTGATCCGTTTTTAAAAAAATGGCATCAGTTTTGCATCAGTTTCCGTTCAGTTTTTTACCCCCAAAAAACGGACAGAAAACGTCTCTATCATTAGGAAGGTAGTGGGAGGATTTTTTGGGCCAATAATAAAGTTCAAGCTATCCGTTTTTTCATCCGTTTTTGGTGCTATTTTGCTTGTGGAGATGGAGTTGCGTTTTCCCATTGCTTTTCACTACCCATCCGTGTATCCGTGGTCCGTAAAAATGCAGCAATTCCGGACCTTCCGTTAAGGTTTTGAAAACGGGTCCCTGCAAACGCAGACAGATCCGTTTTTTTCTTGGATGAGGACGGCTGCTATTTTTAACATTAGTATCCGGGACTCCGTTTTTCATCAGGGCTGAAAAACGCAGCCACGGATACATTTCCAGACCTAGGGGGGACTAGCCCTTTGTCAGTGTTTGCCCATTGTAAAATCTTTCCTCTCCCTGATATACATTCTGACATTCACCTCATGGTGAAATTTTGTTTGCTTTTTTTGGCAATTAGACCCAGCTGTAAACTGCTGTTATTTCCCACAATGCAATGGGGTTCACAAACCGGAAACTGTCAGGACCATGGTCCTGACATTCCACTGTGGGAGGGGTTTCACCGCAATATCAGCCATACAGATCCCCCATGGTGATCCGTTTGTGAAAAGGAATAGATTTCTCATGGGAAAGGGGGTATCAGCTACTGATTGAGATGAAGTTCAATTCTTGGTCACGGGTTCTCTTTAAAGGGAACCTAAACTGAGAAGGATATGGATTTTTCCTTTTAAAATAATACCAGTTGCCTGACTCTCCTGCTGATCCTGTGTCTCTAATACTTTTAGCCACAGCCCCTGAACAAGCATGCAGATCAGGTGCTCTGACTGAAGTCAGACTGGATTAGCTGCATGCTTGTTTCAGGGTGTGATTCAGCCACTATTGCAGTCACAGAGATCAGCTGGACTGCCAGTTAACTGGGATTGTTTAACAGGAAACATCCATATTCCTCTCAGTTAAGGTTCCCTTTAAGTTTTCTCTGCAGGATTGTACATGATGATAAGACTTTGTTGTCTCATTTTTCTATACTGTATATATTTTTTTTGTTCTGTTTCACTATCTGAGGCTGTTATCCTCAAACTACATTGCATCAACCCACTATAAAGGCAAGAGCTTGATTTTGTTTCAAAATAGTTTTTATTAATGTTTTTATTAACAAACAAACATAGAGCCAGAACTTTAATTACAGTGGGCTGGATTCACAAAACCGTGATAACTGATATCACACTGTTTTTGCGCACATTTTTGCATTTGTGCGCAATTGCAAATTTGCATGCGCAAATCTGCGTTTGCGTGCGAAAATGCGCCATTGCACTTGCAAATTCGCGATTGCTCGCAAATGCGAAAATGCACGTGAAAACGCCCGTGATATGAGTTGTCACGGTTTTGTGAATCAAGTCCAGTATATCATGTGACAGGTTTAACAACACTATTACCTTAAACTGCAGCATAGTAAAACAACCACAAGGTGTCACTGTGTATAAAATGTGATGATGATCTTTATGGGATTGTTATTTCCTGTATTCTATGTGATCCTCTCTGTTCCAAGTAAGCTGTTTTTCCTGATGGTTGTGTATGATTGAATCTCTGCACACTTTCTTTCTCACACAGAGTTATAATGTGTTTTATTGGGTACCTATCTGCACTCTGCGCCATCAACAGGGCATTGCTAGGACCTCTCTGGAACACCAATTAATGGTGCACCTGTATGGTTTAAAGTGGGATGGTTATGACAGATTGTGGGTAGGGACAAATAATATATGTGAAACCAGTAGGGCTGTAACTGGAAATGTGCCTACTTGCCATACAAATTTTGGAATTTTGGATGAAACCCCCTTTACTGGAAGAAACAAATAAAATAGGACCTACTGCCAATTGGCAATGCGAGACATAATAAAACAGGCAGCAGTCTAGAGTATCTACTCTAGATTATAGTTAAACAGGCATGCCAGCCAAATAACATAATTAAGAAAGCATCTCCTTCAAATAACAATTAGGCACTTCTAAAAATATCTAGACCGCATACAGCTCCTAGGCAGCTTGTCATTCAAAAAACAGGAATAACCCAAATATCATTAGGCAGCATGCCCCTTAAACAGTATAATTAGGCAGCATGTAAGGCAAAATCACACTTATTCCACCACACTGGCCAGTATTTCCAAGGCCAGTTCACCGGTGCCAGACTCCAGCAGGTACTCCACTCCTGCAGCACACTGGATACAATTCAAGAACAGAGACGGCACACCAAAGGTTCAGCATACAACTATATTGGAGCACAGTGATGCTCGGATACCCCCCAATCACGGATTCGACCTATTCGGCCGTGGTTGAAAAAAAAATCTGGAAATGGCGTGCTTCATTTCTGGATTTGAAACGGACTCACAAATTCGACCCGGATTTTCCCGTGAATGAGGTCATCTCGAAAATTCACAGCCGTGATCACAGAAAAGAGTTTTAGCTAGTAGCAAAGCCCCCATACATGCTACAATCACCAACATTGCATGGATTATAAAGGTGAGATGTGGCTACAACTTAAAAAAAATTCAAAAAGAACTTTTAGTTTTTGTTTTTGAGATAATCAATTTTAAAATTTTAATCCAAAAAGTATTTGTGATTAAAAAGCCGCCAAAACCCGCTGACTTTAGCAGTTAATAGCAAAGCCTTCTTACATGGTAGGAACACCAAATTTCCCAGATATATTAAGAAAAACAGTGGAAACAAGAGGGTGCCAGCATGGGTGAGGGTGACAGGTGTGAGACAGGGAGGACCGCTGGAGCCGGCGGCAATACGTCCGCACAGGACACTCCATCAGCTATACTAAGTATAGCTGAGAGAAAATCATCTTAAAATGTTGGCTCCCAGGCTCGCCGTTGGTTCCTTATCGACCAATGGGGATCCTCCTGACCCCCAATGGTCTGTTAAGGAACCAATGGGGAGCCTGGGAGCCAAAATGTAAAGATGCTTTTCTCTCAGCTATACTTAGTATAGCTGAGAGAGCGTCCTATGCGGACGCATTGCCGCCGGCTCTCGCTGTCCTCCCTGCCTCACACCTGTCAACCTCACCCATGCTGGCACCCATGGGTGCACTGGGTGCCAGCATGGGTGAGGGTGAAAAGTGGGGGGGCAGGGAGGACAGCGGGAGCCGGCGGCTATACTTAGTATAGCTGAGAGCTGCGGCGTGTGTGGCGGTGGGTCGGCGGAGATCTTCATTCAATATAACAAGATCACAAGATTGAGGATATTGGCGTGATACCTTTTCCGAGGATATTGGCGTGGGAACATTTTTTTTAAAGGTACAGTGAGTATTTCTGGTTAACTAAGAATAATAAAATACTTTTTTCATTGTTGTGTTTTTATTTCACTTATCCATTTATGGAAATTTCTTCTGGGAGGGGGGCTGGAATTTGGGGTCCCCTTCTTAAAGGGAACTCTTAAAGGGAACTCCCAGATGCCACCATAAACCCCCCCAGGGAGTCGTCGCCCCCACCTACTCATGGGGCACCGGAGGTGGGGGAGAGCTACTTGTCCAGGGGCTCCGGGGGAGAGGGTAAGGATTGGCCCCCCGGAGCCCCCCACATAGTTGAGATGTTTTGCATTGGAAGAAGTTCCAGCCCTGCGTAGGGTAGGGGACAGAAATAAATTGCTGCTACAGTGTGAGGCAAGATGGATTAGAAAATGTAACTGTGTATGTTCTAATGGTCTCAATGAGTGTTTAAGCCTGAAGTGCTTTCTATGATTCCTCTTTTCCAGGTATTAGGCCTGGTTCACATAAGTGTTTTTCTGCAGAGCCGGCCGTAAGGATCCGGCCATCAGGATCAGGAAAAACTGTCAGTTTTTATTAGAGGCGTATCTAGAGGTGTGCGGACATGGCTTGTGCCATGGGCGCCACAGCACCATGGGCACCATGCCTGCCCCTGTGCTGCACCAGCCTGCCTGCCTCAATGCCTCCCTGTCATTCAGACTTCAGATCAGATTAATGCTGATATCTGGGGAACATGACGACTTAACCTATGCATGTAGGATGCACTTTGCTTAGTGTTAGAACAGAGGACAGAGAGTGAATAACAAGAGCCATTTCCAAAAAAGTAACTTCAGCAATATCCTGAACCAAAACACACAAGCAACCATAACACATGTACACAAGACATGATGCTGTTTTTAGAGGGGAAGGGGACTCTGACTGAGGGGGGGGCGCAATTTCAGTGTTTGCCATAGGCGCTATATTACCCAGATACGCCCCTGGTTTTTACAGCCAGTGTGCTGTAAACTGTCAGTTTTCTATTGGTTACTATATAGCTGCAAAACCTTCCGTGTCAGTTCCGCTGAGCAAAACGGTCCGGAAGATTGGGTCCTGCAGCATTTTTTCATCCGCTCAGCAGAACAGACCACGGAACAGTACGGCTGGTTCCGTTGGCAAACGCTAATGTGAACCGGGCCTTATTGTGGACTGTCTTCTAACAGGACCATATGAAATTTAAAGAGACTCTGTAACAAAATTTTCATCCTTATTTCTTCTATCCTATAAGTTCCTATACCTGTTCTAATGTGCTATGTCTAACTGCAGCCTTTCCTAGTTGCACAGTGGCTGTATTATCTCTGTTATATGATCTAATCTTCTCTCTTCTGTCGGGTCTGTCGGGCTGAGGCAGTCAAGCTGGAATGTGCTGTGCTGCTTGTGATTGAATTGAAGCTATACACACCCTCTCCAGGCCCCCTGCACACTCTGTATGACTCACACACTGAGCTCCTCTTAGCCTATCACTTGCTATGTCTTTTGTTTGTAAACACTGCATAAAAATAGCAATTACAAGCCAGGATTGCAGCAGGGAGTGGCAGAAACAGCACAGAGGGGCCCAGGAGAACATAATGCATAGAATGGTATGCTTTTTATTGTAAGAATTTTAGAGTACAGATTCTCTTTAAGAAACTTGAAATTGGTATTGTATACAAAATTATGTGTTCGAATAGGATTCAGGGCCGGGCCGAGGCATAGGCTGGAGAGGCTCAAGCCTCAGGGCGCAGTGTAGGAGGGGGCGCACAATTCATTCAGCTGTCATTCCTAATTGTGTATGAACCAGAAAGAAATAAGAAAAAAGGATACATAGCAGTGACTGCAAGCCAGATAACTAGATATTAAAGTGTTGGGGAGGTTGTGGGCCTTGTGGCCCTCTTAGTCTAACAGCAATCAGTGAGTGACAGCTGGGGTGGGAGGGGTGGAGGGGCGCACTTTGGTGTCTCAGCCTTGGGTGCCGGAGGACCTTGTCCCTGCTCTGATAGGATTGTATGAAATTTAAGAAACTTGAAATTGGTATTGTGTTCTGGGAGAAGCTCTCCTCAGCTTTAGACTGGGGTTAGACACCTGATGGTGTAATCCCCTAGATGAGATTACTGTTTATCATTTTTGAATTGATTTGATATTGTGTTAATGAGTTCCTGGGGGTGGGTACAAAGGTGTCATTAAGGTCAGGGATGGTACACCTGAGGGAGGGCAAAGCCCAAAACATGTCGTGTGTATCTTGCACTTTTGTCTGCTCCAGTATAGTTGTATGCTTAACCTTTGGTGTGCCGTCCCCGTTCTTGAATTGTAATTAGGCAGCATGTCTTCCAAACGTAATTAGGATAATATTCCTTCAGAATAAAGAAGAAGTCAGCATGCATTCTCCCCTTGAGCAATTCTGAGCCACAAAGTCAAAACATTGAGGACAAGGAGCAAAAGCAAAGTTGCAAGCTATTATAGTCCAATATTAGAGATAAGGGGCTTATACCTGTCTTGTGCTAGGTGATGTGGGGTTTACTACCCCCACTCATATAGGGCCTTGGGAGGTGGCTCCTGGCGAGATTTAGGAGCTCCCATTAATAACAAAGGAAGAGCCAAAAGTAGCCATTTTTAACTGATTACCTGTTTTTAATAAACGTTAATTGTAAAATGTGTTTGAAATTAGAAAATGTAATTAAATATGGTATTTTATTATTATTATTATTATTATTATTATTATTATTATTATTATTATTATTAACACTGATAATAAACACATGTCTTTCACATCTGTACTCTTCTTTTTTTTTTCTTTATTTATGTTCTCCTTTCTTCTTCTGCTCTAGATTCTTCATTGTACTTCTGCATAGGTAGTGACATCACCATTTTCTGTTTAATAACCCCCAAGTTCCGTTACTTCCATCTTTATACTTCTTTGTTCTTCCATTCTAAGTTCTTCTATTTCACCAGGTATTTGTATTGGTCCACCATGTGAACAAATATGGAATCAGTGAGAAATCCACTGTCATTTGAATTTGCCACCCAACTATTAGTCCATTTTTATTTTTCAAAATAGCGTCAAAGACCGTACATAATACATATACGTTAAAAAACATTCTACATCTTTAAAACCGATCGACTTCCCTGGGCTACAAAGAAAATGTAATTCAGTAGAAATCTGTAACATATTAATCCCGTACTCCATGTTCATGATGAAATTACTTTGAGAAATGAGCGGACAAGAAAATACTGATGAGATATGGTAAAAGGGAAGAGTCATTCAATCACTGCTGTTGCTCATCACGGAAATGCTATGTAATCCATGACATTCCTGGAGCTGTGACAAAGACCTCGGCTGTGCTGCAAGTGTAATCAGCAGCTGTTTAGATAACATCCCCGGCGCATCATGCAAGTCTCCCGTTTACCAATAAGAGGGCTCAGAGTGATTTTCTCTGTTTTCCCACTTTATTAACAGAAATAGACAAGTGAGCTACAAGAGTGAAGGCAGTAAGACAATTTTACATCTGGATCTTGTAGTAAATGGTCTCTCTGCTGCAGGTGCCATGATGACTTTCTGCGCAAACGGATAAAGCCGAACATCTTTTAACATTTATAAGAAAGCAGTGCTTTTTGCCACCCAACGTGTAGAGCCTGAACTGTGCATGGGATGGGATAATTATCAGGACTTCCTATTATAAATGATTCACTTGTGGGTTGGAAAGGGGAAGTTAGTGTTGGGGTGCCTGCGAATGCCTGGGTGCTTCTGCACAGAGTAGGTGGCTAGGAAAGAGAGTGCATTCTTCTGTGAGCTAGGACCCCGGCCTTCAGTGGTGCCGGCCTTCAGTAGGGATGACAGTGGTGCCTGGATGAGTGAATCTGTGAATGCATTTATTTGCGCATTTGTGAGAGTGCAAAGAATTAATTTGGTTTCTTGCTATTTTTCTGGCCACACCCCCTTTGGCACCTCCTTTCCTTAATAACTTATTTGGATGTCCTAACTAGAGGCGTTGTGCCTGGATATATATAGGTGTGTGTGTGTGTGTGTGTGTGTGTGTGTGTGTGTGTGTGTGTGTGTGTTTTCTTGTTACTGACCCCTGTGGCCAGGGTTTTAATCCAGTGCACTCCCTCATTATTATTATTATTATTTATTTATATAGCGCCAACATATTCCGCAGCGCTTTACAAAACAAAATCCTTCCCCGTCTGTGTTTTTTGTCAGCATGCACACAGCTTATGCTGGTGTATGTGCACTGTGCACATGGATACATTACGTTAGCTCCCTTGTGCGATTGGTATGATGCGCTATCTGTCCCAGGAGAGGACGTCGGGATGTGTGCTCCTAATACCCAGATAGGTTAGATTCAATGAATGATTGCATGTCTGCACTATGCATGTTGCAGGGCCGGAGTTGAGGCGTCTGCGATTCTTTTCTTTTTTTTGCTATTTTTCTGGCCACAGCCTCTTTGGCACCTCCCTTTCCTTAATAACTTATTTGAATGTCCTAAGCAGAGGAGATGTGCCTGGAGGTGCGTGCGTGCGTGTGTGTGCGTGTGTGTGTTGCAGGGTAGCTGAAGTAACATGTAACATGAGGATTAATTCATAAATCTTTTCTCTTTAATTATCTCTCCTTATGTATTTTTTTTATTTAATTTAAACTGTAAGGAGAGCTAATTTATATCTTGTAGGGGCGAAAAAAAGATACAGAGACACCGGGAGCCCAATGTCGTGTGATATCGTTGGGTCTATTAAGTAATATATAGAAAAAACTATATATACTCACAAGTCGGGGTTGCAGACAAGGCAACCACTAATGCTGGCATGTGAGGAAGTACCGTCCTCACTCGGCCTTTGTTGTAGGATGGTCTATCGGTCGCAGCTCCAAAATAAAAAAGTGGGTCTTTGAACCTTGAAGAAGGTCTAGGCCCTATACATTCCTTGAAGGGAATGTATATGTGTAGAATCGGTAGGGGTAGGAGGTGCCCAGGGTAATGCTTTGCGTTGTAGTAATAAATAGCTGTATACAAATATCTATATATAGGTAAAGATCTTACCTTAATAGTACCAAATTCAAAGATGCAAGATTTTCGTTTAAAATATATATACTTTTTATTGTGCACATCAGACAACTCGTTTCGCGGCTAACACTGCTTCATCAGGTCAAATTCAAGTGCCTTAAAGAGAACCCGAGGTGGGATTTAATTATGCTAGTGGGACACAGAGGCTGGTTGTGCACACCAACACCAGCCTCTGTTGCCCCATGGTGTGCCTCCAGGACCCCCTGCGCGCTGCTATACCCCCCGCAGTGCTGGCGACACGCAGCGTGTCGCCAGCACAATGTTTACCTTCTCCTGTCTGTTAGCGCCGCTCCCCCGCCTCCTCCGTATCGCCGCTACCCGCCCGCGTCACTTCCCTCCAATCAGCGGGAGGGAAGGGACGCGGGCGGGTAGCGGCGATACGGAGGAGACGGGGGAGCGGCGCTAACAGACAGGAGAAGGTAAACATTGTGCTGGCGACACGCTGCGTGTCGCCAGCACTGCGGGGGGTATAGTGGCACGCAGGGGGTCCTGGAGGCACACCATGGGGCAACAGAGGCTGGTGTTAGTGTGCACAACCAGCCTCTGTGCCCCACTAACATAAGTAAATCCCACCTCGGGTTCTCTTTAAAAGAGGATTGACAGGGACTCAGAACTTTAATACATACTCTATCCACATAACATAAAAATAGTTGTAAAAACATGCAATCATAATATCATAAAAAATTGTCAAAAAATATTATAAAATAATATAAACACATTGTCATAAAAACATTAAACAGCAGACTGTAGATATCCAGAGTGTATGAGGGAACCTAACCAGTTCATAGGTAATATATGTCATGTATTTAACCCCAAGCATATGGGTATATAAAGTGCTGTTATAACCATGTGGGAATGACAGTTTAAAGTGAATGTTTACCGTTTAAAAAAAGAAAAAGTCAGATACTCACCTAAGGAGAGGGAAGGCTCGGTCCTAATGAGCCTTCCCTCTCCTCTCCCGCTGCCCGGTCCCGCGCAGGATCCCCCGTGGCAGTATTTGACCAGTTCGGTCAAATACTGCCACTTCCGCATGCCGAAGGAAGCTTTCGGAAGCCTTCGGGAGCACTCGGGCTCCCGATGACGCAGCCGCTCCATACTACGCATGCGCGAGCGCCCTCTATGACGCGCTTGCGCGTACGTAGTATGGAGCGGCCCGTCTTCGGAAGCCCGAGTGCTCCCGAAGACCTCCAAAGTCCCTGCGGCAGCGGACGCGAACGGGGGAGCCAGCGCAGCACCGAGGGCACCGGGAGAGGAGAGGGAAGGCTCATTAGGACCGAGCCTTCCCTCTCCTTAGGTGAGTATCTGACTTTTTCTTTTTTTAAACGGTACCCATTGGCTTTAAGGACGCTTGAGAGCATATATAAAAAATTTATAACATAAATGAAACAACATATAAAAAAATGTACTTTTTATATGTTATATGTTGTTTCATATATGATATTATGATTGCATGTTTTTACCACTATTGTTATGTTATGTGGATAGAGTATGTATTAAAGTTCTGAGTCCCTGTCAATCCTCTTTTAAGGCACTTGAATTTGACCTAATGAAGCAGTGTTAGCCGCGAAACGCGTTGTCTGATGTGCACAATAAAAGGTTTATATATTTTAAACAAAATTCTTGCATTTTTGAATTTGGTACTATTAAGGTAAGATCTTTACCTATATATAGATATTTGTATACAGCTATTTATTACTACAACGCAAATCATTACCCTGGGCGCCTCCTACCCCTACCTAATTTATGATATGCACAGGCACACTAAAGGTTCATACACACGCTCTATTTGCAGGAACGATGGGTCCATCAGACCCTCCCGCTGGGCGGGCGTTCCAGCGACAGTAGAGCGTGTGTACAGTCTGTCAGGCAGACTGATAAGACTGGATAGTGTAATGGTTAAGGGCTCTGCCTCTGACACAGGAGACCTGGGTTCGAATCTCGGCTCTGCCTGTTCAGTAAGCCAGCACCTATTCAGTAGGAGACCTTGGGCAAGACTCCCTAACACTGCTACTGCCTATAGAGCGTGTCCTAGTGGCTGCAGCTCTAACGCTTTGAGTCCGCCAGGAGAAAAGCGTGATATAAATGTTCTGTGTTTGTTTGTTTTGTTTGTTTCCGAAGCGGATCGTTCAGAAACAGCCTTATCAGTCTGACAGACTGTACACGCGCTCTACTGTCGCTGGAACGCCCGCCCAGCAGGAGGGTCTGACGGACCCGTCGTTCCTGCAAATAGAGCGTGTGTACGAACCTTAAGGAGAGACTAGTCTGGCAGATAACTAACATAACTAATGAGTTAAACCAGACAAGGAGAAACAAAGCATGGGTAAAGTCAGATAAGGAGAGATAAATGATGATTCAATAAGTATGGTGAGATAAATTAGAAAAGGTTTGTGAATAACAATAACAATAACAATAACAATATTATTTATATAGCGCTTTTCTCCCTGGGGACTCAAACCATGAATAGAACCATGATTAGATAAAAATGTGTATGTATAGTCCTGAACCTACACAGAATTGGGCTACATTCCTTACTTTTCCCCCTCACTGTGATGGTGGCCATTAACGATACAATATTCCAGACGGTCGATTATTCTATTCCATCGTAACATCGATCAGAAACGTTTTGTTCAGATTGATGGAATCAATCCAAAAAAGGGATTGATTCCGTTAATCTAATCAGATATTTATTTATTATTTGTTTATTGTATTTATAAAGCGCCAACATATTACGCAGCGCAGATAGCAGCTTTCCTTCTGAAAAAAGGGTAGGAGGCGCCCGGTAGAACGTAATGGTATAATCACTCTATACGGTAGTTACAGCATTCAATAAGAAAATGGTGTGGTCCTACCTTCTAGATGTCCCTTTTCGGGAAGTATACAATCGGGATTTTTTGCTTTCGAAATTCAATTTATTTTGCACAAGACAACGCGTTTCACGGTCAAAACCGCTTCCTCAGGTCAATAACAATGCCTCAATTCTGAAGCTGCAGAATATCCAGGCGCCTCCTACCCTTTTTTTCAAAATTACCCTAACCCTTAGTCGTAGGGGAAGATCCACATCGGAAAGTCTCCGATAGAGCGATTTTTTTGGAGCTGCGACCAAGGACAAAAGGCCGAGTGGGGACGGTACTTCACCACAGGCGAGCACGAGTGGTTGCCTCACCTAGCAACCCACTTTTGTGAGTATAAAATTTACTGTACTTACTAAATATCTCCATACCGATTAACGTATTGCACCAGATTGGGCTCCCGGACCCCCTGTGCTTTTCTTCCACTACTTCTACAGCTTTCCTTCTGTTACTGAGCCCCAATGATTGTTTCCAAGTGATATTACGATTGAATTGGGCGAACAATCCGTACAATTGCATCAATAGTAGCCACTGTAAGGGCTAAAAATACAGGGTTATATGACAGTTTCTTTGCACTCAGACTGCAGTCAGAACTGTATAACTCTGATTGATAAGTAATTACAGATCAAAAAAGTCCTATGTGACTGAGAAAAACGCTTATAAGAGCAGGAGACAGATAAAAAGTTAATGTGTTCAAAATCTGGATGATAAATAGTGAACTATAAACTCGTATGCAAGGATCTGGATTACAGGGTACACCAGAATAAGAAAGTGCTCTAAACGAAAACTTCAACCAGGCAGAAAAGCATAAACTATGCTGTGTGACTCTAACCCCGAACGGTTTCGTGCACTGGTGTCCTCGGGGGTTACGGTACACAACAAACTTATAAACTAGCGGTATTTTAAAAAAAATTTGAAAAAAAAAAAGTTTAGGAAGTTGAGCGATTCCCACTGTGTACAAGCATGACCCTACTGTGCCTACACGAGTATAGCCATACCAACACAGTAAGCTAAAGCTGCTTGTACACGAGCAGCTCCCTGCTACTGTCCAGGTTTGGCCGTAATTAAGCAGGTGCAGTACTGCTGTGCTTGTGCAAGAAGGGGAGCATGGTTGCAATCTTAAAGAGGTACTAGGCAGTGGGAATGGAGTGGTCTTCAGGAGGACGTGGGAAGCCCAGCCTAATCCAAAGGCTTCCATTGTCTTAGGTAAGTTTTGATTCTTTTTTATTTTACCTCCCCTCGTGTTCTTTTTAAATTTAAGGTTGTCAGGCATTATTAGTAAAAAGTTCAAGAAATGGCAGAGGTCATGAGTTAAGTGCAAGGGATGTTTGGGTTAGGCTAAGTAAGAGGCTAGAGTCGGGCCAGATCACATACAGATGCGATTTTGCGAATATTGGGATGAGAAAGAATGCCTCTGGCAGTCTTGTGAGAATTTCCTTGCACCTCAGGTGGTTCCACACATTTTTAAAGAAACATTTTTGTGAATTGCATTGAAGACAATGGTGCCAACTTCAGCAGTAAATAGCAAAGCAAATTTTTTTTCTGTTTTAAATGGCCCACTTAATAACTCAATTTCAGCAAAAGGATTGCTGAAAACCATTAATACACCAATCTGATATTGTATTTTTCCTATAATTTATGTAATAGGTGTAATAGATGTGGGAGAATTTTGCTGCAAAATGTGAGAATGCAATTTACTAAGTCTGCTGCAATGGAGGATTGACAGACCAGCAAAAGATAAAACTGATATGGAACGTTTTGTTCTGTTTTAAATGGCCACTGTAGCTAAATAAATCAATTTCAGCAACAGGCTGGTTGAAATCAGTTAATGCACCAATAGGATTTTGTATTTGTGTTGTTGTTGTTTTTGAGTTTAATAAAAGTGTTCATTGTAAATAGTGATCATGTACCTGAAGACTGAAGTGTCTAATCGGCTGTGGCGACAGGAAAACACAGACATGACTGCACATGAAAGAGAGCATAAGCTGCTTTAGTAGCTGCTCTACTTTTCTATCCATTTCAAAATAGATTAGACAGATCTGTAAATGGCTGTGGAGTACACATATTCACAAATGGCATCATTAATGATCACAAATGACCTCAATACACCATTATTTATGCAAACAGAAGAGCTGACAGCCATGGCCACTGTGGCCGTTTTACGTATGAACAGGTATAGTTTACAAAAGTTGCTGTGACACCCTGTTTGTGCACATGCTGATCTGTAAATAGCCATTGAGTGCATACAATGGCTATTAGCTGCTTGCAAGGGCATAATTACCACTACTGAGGGCTTCTCCACTGGGCTATCCCATTAGCCATCATAATGCAGAGTTCACACATGAAAGCACTGATGCCTATTTAGTATTTAACTCTGTGTCCTTTCCTTCCATCTGCCTAAGGGCTGGTTCAGATGGACGTTTGGAGGCGTTGCGTTCGTTGGCGTCGCGTTTAGCAGCGTTCGTGTGCGTTTGGATGCGGTCGCGTTTTTTCTTCCCCTAGAGGGACATTAGCCGTCGCGGTTAACCTCCCCTGAAAGCTACATGTAGCTTCCAGGGGCTCCTTGAACGCCAGGGAAAATCGGGACCCAAACGCCGCGTTTGTATAAACGCGCTTGAAAGCTTGGTACAAACGCTCCCATTCACTAGAATGGGAGCGTTTAACACCAAGCCCTGAACGCTGGCTGTAAACGCTCTGCAAACGTCCGCCTGAACCAGCCCTTACCCTCCTTCTCATCTCCACACAACCTAGTCCCCATGTCAGCTTGGCTCTTCTGTGACATCACATCAGTGTCCATCTTTTCATTGGACATGGGCAGTAGATGGCACAGTCAAAGTTTTACTTGGAGAACCCTTAAATTGTATATACTCTCGTGGCTGAATCAGACAATTTGGGCACCTATATTAAAAAAACTAAATCAATGGCTATAGCCAGTAATTTGGGTGACAAGACAATATACTCTGCACAGCGCTGCGGAAGAGGTTGACACTATATACAGTAAATACTAAATAATAATATACAGTAGGTATATAGGGGAGAGATAGCAGCAACAGAGTTCTGCTACAGTATATCGGAACTCTAGTGTTAGTACATGGGGGCGGGGGGAGGGCACAGATAGATGTGTGGTTAGTGTTCGACATATTTAGGGGTGTTCTTGTTAAGCATAGATTGGGGCAGTTCTTGTTAGACTTATATAGGGTAGGGATCTTGTTAGGTATAAATAGGGGAGGGCTCATGTGAGAGCTAGGATTAGTGTTGGGCGAACACCTGGATGTTCGGGCCGAACAGGCCGAACATGGGCCAGATGTTCGGCATGTTCGGCCCGAACCCCGAACTCAATGGAAGTCAATGGGACCCCCAAACATGCTGCTTTTGGGGGCCCTATGGGGTCGCAGGCATAAGGGGGGAGCATGCCCCGATCGCGGGGGGGGGGGGGGTCGGAAATTCCCCCCACCCCCTCCGCTAGCGCTCCCCCCTCTGCCCGCTTCCCCATAAAAAAAGTTTGCGGAAAGTTAATAGTACCTGCTGTGGCTGGCTGGCAGTGACTGACTACTAGGAGAAGCGTTGAACTTGAGGCCGGGCAACGGGCGGTTCAGCGGTAGTACCCTTGTGGTACTTCCGCCTTTTCTCTGACCTCACGTCCTCTACGTGATGACGCATACGAGGGTACGCGTGACGCATTACCGCAATTTCCTCCAATTTTGCCTTTTACCTCTTTTTGACAAATTCCTCCTGGCTGCTTATAGGTACTTCACAGCCTTTTATAGATCAGTCTAATTTACTTTCAAACCAAGTGTTCTTGTAAGCGTTCTTGTTCTTGTTTGTGTAGCAGTATAAACATTTTCCCACTTTTTATGTTAAATATTAGAGGCAAAAGCTTTAATTTATTGAGTGTAGGATTTTGCTTTATTTGGAACAAATGCATTTCAGAAGGGGTGCCTGCTTTAGTGCACAGCCAGTGTTGCATATCAGACTATGGAGTATTTTTCGCTGAAAGCAACAAAAGTATGAAAAGCTGTGGTGTCACAGACAAATACAAATGTTTATAACAAGTTGCATTTCCTCTGCTCACTTCAGACACTTCAGTCAGAGACAAAGGACACAGTTGTTGAGAGCTTTCTCTCTCACACACACGGGGTTAACAGATGAAGTGTGAGGGAATTCCCCCTCCCCCATAACTGATTCTGCTGTCAGTTTTGGCTGTCAGTAAAGTGTGAAAGTATTTTCATAACAGTAAACAAAGAGGTTGCCAGTGAAATGTATACATCAGTACTTCGCAGTACTTCCCAAACAATTCCTATCTCAATTGAAAAAAAACATGGTAATCTATAGATTTCCTTTAAGGTACAAAACAGTACAGTATATATGGCTACTCACCTACTTCTGCTGTAGGTTCTTCCTTTTTTTTCTTTTCTTGACTCAAGTTAGATATTTCAGCGCACAGGTACAATTTAATGTATAAACTCTTTTTATAAAGCGTTTTCTAAAAAAAAGAACAAAAAAACCTGCAGACTCCAATTGACGATTTGAGTCTCTTAACAAAAGCAGTCCTCTAATCTCTGGACAAAGATGAAGAAGCTTTCCAGAGATGTATCTAGACTCTCCTTTGGGCTCCCCACACCTCATTACTGCTCTGCAGTAAAAGCATCAACCCTGATAGCTAGAAAGGAACCTACACCCAGGTCACTGTTCTATGATGGCATCACATAATGTAAACACAACCCTGAAATGCATACGGGTCATGTGACCTACACGGCTCTTTAAAAGATCGCCATAAGTGAGGAAGAGGTTTGTTTTTTCATTTCATATTAAAATGGCTGCAATGTTCTCTGTAAATTCCCCATTGTTCCCTCAACACCGCTGCTGGACAGCAATATATTATTTGTTCAATCTTTGACAGTAAGTCCAGCTTAATATCAAGGGCTTACTGGAAACATTGCTTTGTGTACATGACCTTTCATGGTGTTAATTTTATAGGGAAAATACATTAAGAGAGAAATGGATTAGTGTGACTTACATTTAAGGGTTATTTTCCCAAGCAAATCTAATCATTAATTTTGACCTGATTGTTTCAATGCACGGCTCTGAATCAATTTTATAATGGGCACAACGCACTGTTTCATTTCATCCAAGTGCGATGAGGTCCGCAGTGAATTATTTCTGGGTCAGCTCTGCAATCTGTGATTTGTATTCCGCTCTTGGTTACACTAGCTCTATCCCACGCTTTGGCTCCTAAATCCTCAGGAGATGTTATAGTAGCCAAAAACCCCAGGCTTAGGAATGCTGAAATTCTCTAGAATTGTATTAAATAGAACAATTTGATTTCCATGTTCGTACACGAACATCTGGCTTTGAAATGACTTGCGAGTGCACTAGAGTTTATGAATCAGTGGGATGGAAATAGAGGCTGAGATCAAATTATACTATGGGAAATGGGTTATTGATAGATGGCTGGAAAGACTACATGTGATGCCTTGACACTTATTGCTTGGTGAAATATGGATGTTAAAGATGCGGCTAATTTTTTGCTTAAGTTGTCTGATCCTCTCGGTAAGCAATAAGTGTGAAATGTTCAAGTTAACCTCACTATTTCTTTCTATATGAGTTAAAGCTAAAATTCTCTTTAAAGTGGACCTGAACTATTGCGCAGGACAGATGGAAAACCTAGAGAAATGCACTCTGCGTGTATTTAGAGAGTTTATCCTGTCTAATCCCCCCTCATCTGTGCACTGTAATTTGATCTCTTAGCAGTGTCAGCTCAGGAATCTCTTCGGCCATGGCAGAGCAGCTAATTTGTAAACGCAGGATGTTAACAATATGCCTGCTTCCATGAAAGCAGGAAGTAGACAAACTGCAGATTTATTGCAGGATTTGTATCAGCAGTAACAAAGAAATGTTTTTCTTTAAAGGTTATTATGATGATACTTCTCTTTTAGAGCAGAGAGGAAGTTCTGAGTTTGGGTCCGCTTTAAAGAAGACCTGTAGTGAGAAAGGTACGAAGGCTGCCTTTTTTTCCTTTTTATAAAATGCTATTTACTTTAATGTCTGTCATGATTAAGGCTTAACTACAAATAGTGGGGTCCCCAGTAACAGTTTGATGGGACCACCCCAATATTCACACCCTTTTCCCATCCCCCCTTGGTTACCCTAAAGCTGGGAGGCTGCTCTGCCAGGAGTCGTATAACAAGTATGGCCATCATCATCTCCCAACCTATAACAAGTGAGGCCAGAACAGCACCTGATTTGGAAGATGGACCACTGTATCAGAGGGAGGCAGAGGGAGTAAGTGATTGGGGGCTTTTATAGCTCTGGGGCCCCCTTGTGATTGCATGGTGCAATTCCTACTTCCCTTTTCGTTACACCCCTTAAAGATCTCTCTGCATCTAATACCCTCTGAGTCACTAACCCAAACAGAATGTGTATCCAGATCAAGTGAACTGACTCCTCTGTCTGCATGCTTCTACATATTTCTGACAAAGGACATTAGTGATCATTTTGGGTTATAGTTTATGAATTATCACTGTACTGTACAGAAATTCTGCTCAGATCTCTGCAATGAACAGAGGAAAGGAAAGAAGAACAGGAGTCATCCTGATGTGATCAGCAGGAGGGATAACAACAGCACCTGACCAGATACATCTTTTTTTAATTGAGTGATATACTTAGGCTAGGCTGTCGCAAACTATCCATTTCAACAATGAAAAGAGCATGTGTATGTAGGTTTAGACGTCACTGAAATCAGGAGATAATCATTCTAGCAAAGCAAATGGTATTTTTTAAAAGGAATAAATATGGTGGCCTTCTTATATTTCTCACTATAATTTTCCTGTAAAAATTACATTTGGAGAAAAATAGGAGTTATCGCTGACTTCCTTTTTACTTATTACCCAATCATGGGAGTTGACCACAAGAATGAAAAAAAATCTTTAAAAAAATGAAATTAGGTGGCAAGCTGTGCACTTACTTCCCAGCAGGCTAAAGAAAACAATTGATATAGTTTTACACCTTTATTACAGCACTCTTCCACATCACATTTTGGCAGTGGATTTTGCTTTCTTAGGTCAATACTGTTCCAAAAAATGGCCAAAGGATAGCAAGATCATCTTTTATACACTCCTGAACTGCATCGTCCAACAGTACTGCCATAAAGAGATTTAAAACTATATTGACCTTTTTATTGGCCTGCTGTTATTTTAAGAATGTCTTTCTTGCGGGCCCTTTCCATAAATGAATTGAAAATTAAGAAGAAAACTGATGCAGCGCCATGACAATGGACACTTCCTTGGTAGCTAAGGTAACATGAACAACATCACCCTCCATCCAGCACTAATAACCAGGTCTGGAAACCTTTCACTAACCACTAACACCGTCCATAGCACTAATGTTAATCTTAAACTTGTGCCTAACATACCGTCCTTGGCGGCTCTGAGCTACTACTCATTCCTGGTATAGTTCAGTGGTTTTTAATTTACCTTTAGATAGTCTTTTTACCTTTATAGTTTTATTTTGCATGTGTACAGTTGTTTTATCGAAAGGATTATTTTGTCATAAAATTGCAGTCTTAGGGGTTGATTCACTAAACACACCTTATCAGAGTAGCATAGCAAGCGCTAGTAACTTATGCCTGCTAATTGGCAATGGCACCCATCCTGCCCTTAGCCCCTGCGGGTTCGTGGCACTTGCTATGCTACACTAACAAGGCGTGTTAACTTTGATAAGGTGTACTATTTGTCGTAGTTTAGTGAATTAACCCCTTAATGTGTGTGGCCAGGGTAAAGGTGGCACATGCCATACAATTGCTTTATATTTTTTTCAATCCACAAATCGTGATTGATTGTAACTTTTGAAAACATCTAACCAATTTGTTACCACATGCATTACATTTTTCCCCAATTATGAAAAAAATTATTGAAAAAAATAGCTTGGGGTTATAAATTAAGAAACTGAGAATATATTCTTCACCATTCAATTTTCTGAAAATTGATCAAAATTTTCTGCCACACCCGATCGACTTGTATTGCCAAAAAACTTGCATCACATTTCTTGCTAAAGATAAATAAAACCAGATTTTTTTTCTTTCTAATTGCTTTAATAGAAAAACAGGAAATTAAATATTTTTATTGTATCGTAAGTCGCCCCCTTCACAGTAATTAGCTACTGATTCATTGTTAACGTTTACATAACCAATATTTTCAATTAATCCTAACCAATACCTCTATGGAAGCCCTAACCTGACCAGTTGTCAGTGTTAAAATGAACCGAGCGGGGAGCACCATTTTTAGCACCCAGGGCATCTCAATAGCACATTCAAAATACCGGCCTGTATTTAGTAGTAGCAGTGCACAAACAAAAGCTTTCACTGTATATCAAACAGTTTAGAGAGTCACACTTGGCTACATTTACACCTTCCCCTGGATAAATAAGGGCAGGGCAATGGCAGCTCCTACAGCTATTAGAATCCAGGACAGATTGCAGAAAAATCCCTTTAACATCTTGTGCAGGAAAATGTAGTGCTATCACTTTCAGAAAATGTAGTGCTATCATATGACTTGAATGTCTGCATTCCATTACACAGGCTGAAATCTCTTTTATCGCTATCCGCACTTTGGTTATGCTGGTCAGTAACCTAATTTTACCTAGACAGTGTGCACTTTTAGCCAGCCATCCTTCATTAGAGATTATTTAACAGTACATTGCCTTTTACTCGCATGCATTTTCCTATTACTTTCTTTGATTCCTTTTGTGGTTTGAGGCCTTTCATCTCAACCCAACAGCTTGCATGTACTTTGTTGCAGGCGGTAAAAAGCAATTAAGTTTATAACTAAATGAGCCTCTGTTTTGTTCTACCTACAGTTGTGTATAGAGGGCACCATGTATAATGGATTAAAACAATAGTGATTCGTTTGTTTAGCCCAGCTTGGCCTTTTTACATAAAAAAAAACTGAATTCCAAATCATGGTGCCTGGAGGAATAAGCCGTATCTACATTTGCTTTCATCCGTTTGTTAGATTACAGTGAAGATAACTAATCTTACTGTTCATAAATTGGTTAAAGGAGTATTCCGAAGTATAGGCTGACACAGACTGAAGATGGTTGTCAGCTGTGCAAATCTTAAAGGGAACCTGAAGTGAGAGGGATATGGAGGCTGCCATATTTATTTCCTTTTAAACAATACCAGCTCCCTGGCAGTCCTGCTGATCCTTTGCCTCTAATTCTTTTAGCCGTAGACCCTGAACAAGCATGTAGACCAGATGTTTCAGACAAAAATCTGACAAGATAAACTGCATGCTTGCTTCAGGTCTGTGATTCAGACACTACTGATGCAGAACTGCCCGACAACTGGTATTGTTTAAAAGGAAACAAAAATGGCTTCCTCCATGTACCTCTCACTTCAGGTTTCCTTTTTTTCATCATAAATAATTTTTATTGATTGTATGCCAAAAGTATACAACAAACAGGTACAGTCAAAGACATCTGAGGATAGTAGCCTTGCACCGTAAAATGTTATAAAATTAACAAATAACAGCTAACTGCCAAATTGTATTGCATTACATTAAAAACCAGAACACCACCAAAAAACATGTATCTAAAAAGATAGACAAATACACCTGCTCTATTCAATACATAGAATAACACACGTGCATCACTTTTCCCAACCTACTGTATGCTGGTTGTTAAGTCCACCTTTTTTGTGTTCTTGGTTTTTTAGTATGATGTAATAAAGTTTGTCGTTTTTTTAAATCTAAATCATCAGATACAATTGCATTACCCCACTAGTTCCCTGCTAAAGTCCCCTTTTTAAGTCCCCGATTTTATGACTACTGATAGACTGGAATGATAAGGTGCATACACACGCACTACTGCCACCAGCGGCAGGTCCGTCAGACCCTCCCACTGGGCGGACGTTCAGCCAACAGTAGCTGAGAGGATCGTTCCGAAACAACCTTATCAGTCCGCGACAGCGCATACACACGTGCTACTGTCAGCTGAACGTCCGCCCAGCGGGAGGGTCTGAAGGACCCGCGGTTGGCAGCAGTAGTGCGTGTGTACGCACCTTTAGGGATATATAGTATGTGTGTGGGTGAGTGTTTACTGCTTTTCACACAGCTGTAAGTATTCTTTTATCTTAGTGCTGCAAAGGACAACTGTAGTGAGAAGAATATGGAGGCTGCCATCTGTATTTCCTGTTAAACAATACCAGTTGCCTGGCAGCCCTGCTGATTTATTTGGCTGCAGAAGTGTCTGAATAACACCAGAACAAAGCATGCCAGTAATCTAATCAGATCTGACAATAATGTCAGAAACATCTGATCTGCATATGCTTATTTAGGGCCTATGGCTAAAATTATTAGAGGCAAAGGATCTGCAGGATAGCAAGGCAACTGGCATTGCTTAAAAGGGAATACATATGGCAGCCTCCATATCCTTCTCGCTTCAGTTGTTCTTTAAAGGGATACTGTAGGGGGGTCGGGGGAAAATGAGTTGAACTTACCCAGGGCTTCTAATGGTCCCCCGCAGGCATCCTGTGCCCGCACAGCCGCTCACCGATGCTCCGGCCCCGCCTCCGGTTCACTTCTGTAATTTCTGACTTTAAAGTCAGAAAACCACTGCGCCTGCGTTGCCGTGTCCTCGCTTCCTCTGATGTCACCAGGAGCGTACTGCGCAGGCAAAGACCATACTGGGCTTGTGCTATACACTCCTGGTGACATCAGTGGGAACGAGGACACGGCAACGCAGGCGCAGGGGTTTTCTGACTTTAAAGTCGGAAATTCCAGAAGTGAGTCAGAGGCAGGGCCGGAGCATCGGTGAGTGGCTGCGCGGGCACAGGATGCCTGCGGGGGACCATTACAAGCCACGGGTAAGTTCAACTCATTTTCCCCCGACCCCCCTACAGTATTCCTTTAATTGCTCTTGACAGCAATCCAAAAAGTCTGTGTACACCTTTCTCTGTTGCTGTTTGAATAGCAGGGGTGATGCAATTCAAGCAGCTGCAGCCCCAAACACAGCAGCTACTGCTAACAACCTCCTCCTCAACCAGGACTTTTAGTTAAAGAAGCCTTAATTCACTTTTTAAAGGTAACCTTAACCACTTAAGTACCAGCGGTCTCTGCCCCCTTAAGGACCAGAGACCACTGGTACAGAAACGGTGGAATCCCGACGGAATACCGATGAATCGTAGCACATACCCGTTGCAACCACTGTCACCGCCGCACAACGCGATCCTGGGCCACCCACTCTGCCGTCTCTATGACGGCAGAGTTCCTGTGAGCCGGTCAGGAGCCGCTTTCATTGGCTGCTGACCCTGTCTTTCAATGTAAGCGGCTTACATTGAAAGACAGGGCCAGGAGCCAATAAAATCGGCTCCTGACCCGCTCACAGGGCTCTGCCATCATAGAGACAGGCACAGACGGCGACAGGTGACGGGGATTAAGCTGCGAGATCGGTGGGAGCAACGAAAACGGCGGATGCGCGCAGTGGCGGCTAATTGAAATCGATGCCCTGCCAGCCAGGTGACCACCAAAACAGGGCATAGATTTCAATTAGCTTGGTCCCTAAGTAGTTAACAGGGCCAGATTTCTGGAAAGGCCACAAAGGCCATGGCCTAGGGTGATAAATTCAGATAAGATAAGAAGGGCGGCAGGACTTGGAGAGAGAAGAGGTCATATGTCAAAGTAAATCATCCCTTCTGGTCCTCAGCGCAGTGAGCGAGCGCCCTGCTCTGCACTAATAGCTGAATTTCAGAGTTCCCCAATCCCTGCACATCTCTCTCACAATTCCTGGTGTGTTATGACAATCAGCATTTCATCTGCTGTCACCTGATGATCCATTCCTCTGTATGATGGACATACAAATCGATGTGAGAAATACCAGGGATTTACATTACAAAGCAGATAGAACTAAGTTCCACTGAGTTTTAATGCAGGCATTCACAAACATCAGTGAGCTCTGCTAGTTTCTTCACCTTCTCCTTTACAGCTGACAGACTGACCCCAGCAGCTGTTAATTACACTTTCTTATCTCTTACGACTTTAGTTTTTTTTTTCTTCCTAGCCAGCATTGGTCTCAGTTAACTTTTTCCTGACTCATTTTCTGTCCTTCAGTTCCTACCATCTATGAGAACTGCAGGAATAAAAATTCTGTTTGCTTTCCTTTCATTGCTAAACTGTCACCTGACCTGAGCCGTTACTACCTCTATGCCAGTTTGTATGGTTTGGCATCCTTCTACTTTCCTGTAGTAGTAAAGCATTGTACCATCTTAGCCATCAGCAAAAGCAGAGTTTTGAATCAGGATGATACCATTTATTGGTTTAAAAGAAAAAGAGTAATCTTTCTGCTAATAAGCCTTCTTCAGACTTTGTTCCTGTATACTGTCAATATGTTAGAGCACACCGCCATATGTGCATTTAACATTCAAAAGAGATGCACAGAGTTTTTAGCAAATATAAATAAATGTCATTCAGATGCTTTAACCACTTCCGGGTTTCGGGTGGTTTGGATGATCTGTGCTGCGGGGGCTCTTCAGCCCACAGCACAGATCAGGTAGCAGGCAGGGCGATCAGACTTCCCCCTTTTTTCCCCACTATAGAGATGTCTTGCTGGGGGGGTCTGATCGCCGCCGCCGCGCTGCTGTGCCTAGCGGGGGAGGGGCTCCTCAAAGCCCCCCTCCGCAGCGCTATTCCTCCCTCTGCCTCCTTCCCTCCCGCCCCTCTTCATTATGGGCTGTGCAGGACGGAAATCCGTCCTGCGCCGCCTCAGATAGGC
Source organism: Hyperolius riggenbachi (assembly GCF_040937935.1). Taxonomy (NCBI): domain Eukaryota; kingdom Metazoa; phylum Chordata; class Amphibia; order Anura; family Hyperoliidae; genus Hyperolius; species Hyperolius riggenbachi. The sequence continues at coordinate 178,572,133 of NC_090654.1, forward strand.
TTCAGCCTATCAGATGCCGGCGATCCCCGGCCAATCAGAAGCTGGGGATCGCCGATCTCCTCTACGGCGCTGCTGCACAGCAGCGCCGTATGTATGTAAACAGCGGGGAAGATCTTCCCCGCGTGTTTACATTTACCCTGCGATCGGAGGCTCGCAGGGTGTTCACGGAGACACCCTCCGTGAACGGACATGGAACGGCCGCTCATACGAGCGGCCGTTTCCATGGAAACCGCTTCAGGATTCAGGGGCGTACTTATGCGTACGCAGAATCCTGAAGTGGTTAAAGTGGAGCTGAACTCTTGCACAGGACAGAAGGAAAACACAGAAAAATCTACCTTGTATGTTTTTAGAGAGCCTAATTCCCCCTCATCTGTGTCTAATCTGAAATTGTAATTTGATCTCTTCCCTGTGTCACCTGACTGCCACAACATCTAAGCTCATTTGAAAGCACAGGATGTTAACAATATGTCTGCTTCCATGAAAGCAGGAAGTAGACAATACCGATTGATTGCAGGATTTGTATCAGCTGTAACAAAGAAATGTTTTTCTTTAAAGGTTATTATGTTGTTGTGTATCTTTTAGAGCAGAGAGGAAGTTCTGAGTTCAGGATGTTAGCTACTTACCTGTTCTCTGTTTTGAATGGGCTTCTCTCCATTGAGCTGCCCTGCCACCTGTTTGTGGCTCTGATTGCAGCGAGTCACACACAGAGGACAAAGAAGCAGCGCATGCTCTGGCCACTTGCAACTTGCGCTCCCTGTAATTTTCCGCTCCTGCCCAGATGTGCTCAGCAACCAACGCCAGTATAGTGTTATGCCTTCTTGACAAGTACATACATCGGCGTCATTTCTCAAGTACGCATGCCCAGAACACTATTGGTTGCTGTGCACATTCGGGCAGGAGTGCAAATTGCAGGAATTATTGAGGAGACCGAGCATCCCCTGATTCTTGGCTGAATGGGAGGCAGAGCAGCACATCTGAAATGAGCCCATTTAAACCAATATTTGCTAGTCAGAGTGTTGGACAGAATGTTTTTTGGTGATGGTGGTGGTGGTGGTGATGGGGGGGGGGGGGGGGGGGCGTGGTAGGTGATACTGGAGAGTACATATCCGGCCCTGGTATTTAAGTTACATGCGACATGGAAGACAGGTGTATGTACATTGGCAAGCAAACAGATAAACATGCTATGTTCCTTTTCTTTTCCTTCCTGATAGAGTTAATATTCAGCTATGCAATTGACAGTTTCTTTCCATTCGTGACCCAGTAAGACTATAGCGTTCCTCACCAGTTTCTCTCCATTCGTGACCCAGTAAGACTATAGCGTTCCTCACTGTTAGGAAATTAAAACCATAAAACTATTTCCTGGCAGGGGCTTCTGAGAGCAGGGGATAGATAAAAAAGGTCAATTGTTTATATATTTGAGCTCTCATGGGGACAGACTGTCATTGAGCCGAGAAAAAAATGATAAACTACTTTTTTAAACCTAACATAAAACTGTGAGATTTCTAAAAGTCATTTTTAGGAGTAGGAGGATAGATACAATTATTTATCTCATCAGTTTGTTTTCACTTAAGGTTCACTTTAATTTAGCATTTTACTATTGTGAAAAAAAAACTGTTGAAAATAAGACAGCAGCTCTACCATTTAGAGTATGTAGCATAATAAAACATTATAGTTTATCCTTTTGTAATTGAAGTTTGTATTTCACCATTGAAGATCTGCAGCTTTCAGCAATATCAGCAAATATTTTTGCAACATTATTCCAAAACTTTTTTCATATAAAAAGAAAGGAGATCTTGCTATTCTTTCACCCTTAACTTGTTTCCTGAAGGGTTCAGAAGAGATCTGCAATGATTTGCGTTTATTTTTTTTTCCTGGCAAATTTAATCATTATGTTTATGGGAAAGAGAAGGATTGAATATGAGAATGTGGGATGACGCTGGCTTTAGTTTGCCGCTCTGACATCAATCATCTGTCCAAACTAATAACGGAAAGGTTACTGAGGAGCTATTCTTAGCAGGTGCTGTTTCATATTTTACTGCTCTAGGATGTGCTGTGTGCTTTACATCTAATGTACAATAATAATGATTTATGCCACAATAAAGGCAATTAGCTGCTAATGGGGTATCCTGCAAAATAAAATCGCTTAGTGGGCATTCCTACGATACACGGTGAGCTCCCACATACCCAGAGGACAGACCTATTGGCTCAATATACATTTTTTTTCCTATGCAGTTGACGCACTGCTTTAACCATATGGACAGTTTACAAAAGGATTTGCACCATAAAATCGCTACCCCTGCCCAAGGTAATTAGTACCAAAATTCATAACACCTAAATACATGTTTCATCCCAAAATAATGGTCTAATGAACAGCACACGCCTTTATAAAACAAGCCTGACCTGCTTTTAGGGCTTGTTCACACTAGGGGCTTGATTCACTAAACCGTGATATGACAAATAGCACACCTTATCAAAGATATCACACCTTATCAAAGATAGCACACCTTATCAAAGTTAACACGTCTTATCAGAGTAACATAGCGAGCGCTACAAACTTATGCCTGCTAATTGGCAATGGCACTCGTCCTGTCCTGAGCCCCTGTGGGTTCATAGCGCTTGCTATGCTACTCTGATAAGGTGTGTTAACTTTGATAAGGTGTGATATTTTTGATAAGGTGTGATATCTTTGATAAGGTGTGCTATTTGTCATATCACAATTTAGTGAATCAACCCCAATGAGCGTTAGTGCTTAAATTTTTTTTACAAACGATTTTGGAAATCGCTCTAAAAGCGCTTGTCTAATTGGAGTGTCCATATATGAGTGCTACGCTTTCTATTGAATCACAAATGTGGCTCCTGTACTATTTTCTGAGCATTTGTGTTCAATAGAAAGTATAGGATAATTGCTTTAAATTGCGATCTCCCGAGCGCTTTAACCACCCTGGCGTTCTGATTAAATCGCCAGGGTGGCTGCGGGAGGGTTTTTTTAAAATAAAAAAAAAACTATTTCATGCAGCCAACTGAAAGTTGGCTGCATGAAAGCCCACTAGAGGGCGCTCCGGAGGCGATCTTCCGATCGCCTCCGGCGGCAAGAGATAACACGGAAGGCCGCAATGAGCGGCCCTCCGTGTTTCGCTTCCCTCGTCGCCATGGCGACGAGCGGAGTGACGTCATGGACGTCAGCCGACGTCCTGACGTCAGTCGCCTCCGATCCAGCCCTTAGCGCTGGCCGGAACTGTTTGTTCCGGCTACGCTGGGCTCGGGCGGCTGGGGGGACCCTCTTTCGCCGCTGCACGCGGCGGATCGCCGCGCTGCAGCGGCGATCAGGCAGCACACGCGGCTGGCAAAGTGCCGGCTGCGTGTGCTGCTTTTTATTTGGTTGAAATCGGCCCAGCAGGGCCTGAGCGGCAGCCTCTGGCGGTGTTGGATGAGCTGAGCTCGTCCAGACCGCTCAGCAGGTTAATGAATAAATACATTGTATTTATTCATTTCCAAGTACAAGAGTTCACTTCCTGACTGAAGCCAAGAAGTGTCAAAATTAATCGCTCAGCAAAAACGCTTATAAAAGCACTTTTATAAGCGCAAACGCAGGTAAAAAAACCTTTTAAAATCACTAACCAAATTGCTCAGTGCTTGCGATTGCTCTAGCGATTTGTAATGTGAACAAGGCCTAAGGGCCTGTTTCCACTACATGCAGATCGGATGCAGAATGGATGCAGAGAAACTGACTCTAATGAATGCCTATGGGAAAATCTACACCAGAAAATTCTGCATCAGAAAAATCGCGTTTAGTGGAAACAGGCCCATAGGCATTCATTGGAGTCCGTTTTTCTGCATCCATTCTGCATCCAATCTGTGTGTAGTGGAAACAGGCCCTAATGGTATACAGTATGACTGCTGTGGAAGCATACAGAGAGACCCTGTAAGATACCTCACTTCCTTTCCATCAACTGTCCACTAAATGGTTCCCTGACTGAGTGTTTTTGTGCCAACCTATCCTGGGCAGGTCAAGAAACATGAAAGTATGTATTTACCGGGTGAATATGCAAACACAATCAGATGAGATCACATGTAAAGCTAAACCTTTCTCATTGAAACTTTCTTGTAAGAGAGGAGCGTGGGCACCAATGTACTTCAGAAAGCATTTATTGCACCATCCGTGTAAAACACAGTAGCAGCATATCACATAGGTAAAAACCATAGATTACATCACCCATTCAGATGACACCATCCACACAGAGCCCGACCTCCAACAATTGTTTCGCACCGGCTAGGTGCTTGATCACGGGTGACTCTATGGCGTTCAGGGAGTCCATTAACGCCACGGAGGGAAGGGCGCTTTCAAGTAGTGTCAAAAGTACACGCCCCTCTGTTCGCCTAGACCAATAAACTGCTGGCTCCTGTGGCTGGCAGGGAGCGCGCGACGTGATGTGCGCACTTCCGTCTCCAGCACATCAGATCCTCCAATACCGGCTGCTCATGACGTCCACTTCCTGTGGGCGTCTGCATCACCATGGATACGGGTAAACATACCCGAAAAACCGAGCGAGGCCGCCTCCTCCTAGCAATCCGGGAGGACGGCGAGCATCGATCAGCCCTGGATGTCTGTATTGAAAAGTATAGGCGAAAGGGTGCACAGGAACACCGCTCTTTTCTGGACACATATATTTTCAACAGGCAGGTGGTAACTTTCAAGATAGAATAAACTACAAACGGAAAGTGTGTCATCCCAAAGCTATAGAAACTTTAAGCATTAGAAATTACAAATAGGCATGATACCCCACTAGTAACCCAGGACAGAACAGTAAGGACTTTCTCATTGAAACTTGGCAGAATTGCAATTGGGGAAGGAAGCATTGCTGGTCCTGGACACACTGTCACATAGCAGCAGAATGTTTTTCTTAAAGGAGACCTAAACTCAGAACTTCCTCTCTGCTCTAAAAGATAAGCAACAGCATAAAATTATTTAAAGGAAAACATTTCTTCTTGCCAACGTATAGAAACTCCAACAGATATCCTGCAGTGTTTACTTCTTGGTATCCTGGGAGCACAGAAAGGGTTAACTTCCTGTGTTTACATTGTGTTTGCTCAGAACAATGGCACACCTTGGCACAGTTCACACACAGCTGACAGCTGTGATTTACACTTGCTGATAACTTGCAGATAAGGGAGAATAAGAGTACATACACATGTCTGATATTTCTGAACGACTTTTTCACACCAAAACAAGCGAGCAAGCATCACTAAGTAACTAATGTTACTAAAGTTGCCATAATAGGCTAGGGGAAATAGGTCACCGACCTAAACCAATGAGTTATAGCAAATAAAAAAGAGACTAGAAACCCCCCTTATTGTAATAATTAAAACTAAACATGAGCAAAAAATATATATACAAGATGTAAGGAAGGTACAAAAAGTCTTTATTTATAAGCCAACCATAGTTTAAAAACAATTAAGAACAAGGCAGGCAGACCTGGGCCTTAGGCCCCTAATATAACAATATTGAATGCAAACCCTGCGTATCAAATAATAGTAATATTCCTGTATGCGACTCACCTAGGGATCTCTGCAGCAAGAATATATATAGAGATATGAAACAGTGCCGCAAAAAAAAAAAAAGAAATATATTCAAAAATATATAATCAAATTGTGTAATGAAAAAGGCACCGTATCACACAGAGTTATCCCTAAAGGATCACACACAAATATATATAAATATATTCTCAATTGATAGTTGCCACTAATAAAAATAAAGTGCATGTGCGATACAATACATACAAACATGAGTATTTCATATATACTGAGGTAATAAATAAATAATCAAAAAACATATAGGGGGAAATAATGGAAGAAGTGGTAAGAGGATGAGGTAGCCAAGTGGAAAAGTTAGCAGCTGAGTATATAGGAGGGAATATACCCATAAGGTGCACACAGTGAATAATAAAGTGAAAAGCAATGGCAGCAAGAAAGAGAGAGCATCAGTGCAGGGCTCACCGAGTATGATGGATAGAAGACTCCCAAAAATTTGAAGCTTGAAACTCTCCACAGCCTCTGCATTGATCATTAGCGGTAGTTGAGTGGTCTTTTTGGTGGTCCTAAAGTCCAGAATAATTTCTTTGGTCTTCTTTGTATTTAATAACAGGTTGTTAATGTCGCACCATGCAGTCAGGTTCCTAACTACTTCTCTGTATGCAGCTTCCTCATTGTCTGATATAAGCCCAATGACAGTCGTATCATCTGCAAACGTAACAATTATGTTTGATGTATGGATAGGCTGGCAGTCATGGGTGAAAAGTGCATAGAGGAGAGGGCTTAATACACAGCCCTGTGGCACTCCAGTGCTCAGGGTAAGGGTGGAGGATGTCTGTTTTCCTAGTCTGATAGTTGGAGGGCGATTAGTAAGGAAGTACAAAAACCAATAACATATGGAGGGAGCAAGACCTAGTGCATGGAGTTTGTTGGTCAGCTGGCTAGGTACAAAGGTGTTAAATGCTGAGCTGTAGTCAACAAAGAGCATCCTAACATAGGAGTTGGGCTTTTCCAGGTGTGAGAGGGCAGCATGGAGAGCTACACAGATGGCATCCTCAGTCGATCTATTTGTTCGGTAAGCAAACTGGTGTTGATCTAGATTTTCTGGGATGGAGGCCTTGATGTGTGTGGCTACCAGTCATTCAAAGCACTTGGCGATGACAGGGGTTAGAGCAACTGGTTGATAATCATTAAGACAGGTTATCCTAGGAATTTTTGGGACTGGCACAATGGTTGTAGATTTAAGGCATGATGGGACTACACCCAAGGACAGAGAGAGGTTGAATATTTGTGTAAAAACTTTCGCTAGTTGACCAGCACAGGCCTGGAGCACACGTCCTTGCACACCATCAGGACCTGCAGCTTTCCTGGTGTTGATATTTGTGAGTGCTTGCTGCACTTCATGTATGTGAAGGATTAAAGGCTGTGAGTCTGTAGTGGGCCCAAAGTTGACTGGAGGCCGATTGTTGTCTTTTTCAAATCTAGTAAAGAAGTTGTTAAGTTCCTCTGCTAGGCTGGGGATGTTATTGTCCAGTGTATATTGAGTGCTATTCTTCTTTTTGTAATCTGTGAATAGTTAAATGCTTTGCCACATCCTCTTTGGGTTTGAGTCATTTTCAAAGTTTTCCTCAATCCTTTGTTTGTATTTAAGTTTTGCATTTCGTATGCCTTTTTTCAGACTTGCTCTGGCTGAAGAATATGCTTCTTTGTCCTGCATTTTAAAAGCTTTGTTTCTATTCTTTAGACGTTCATTGAGTTATTTTGTTATCTATGGTTTATGATTTCGGTAAACCGTAATTCTTTTGTTGACAGTGATGGTGTCCACACAGAAATTAACATATGAAAATACAGAGGAAGTACTCATCTCCAGGTCTGTTTCATGAAAGAAAATATCCCAATCTGTATTTTCGAAGCAATCTTGGAGCTGAGACATGGCAGTCTCAGGCCAGACTTGCTAATTGGTTTATGTGTTGATAATGGCTTTGTATGCGGGAATAAGAAACAAAGATAGATGGTCAGACTGTCCCAGTGGGGGGGGGGGGGGGGGGGGTGGGGGGGTGATTTTATAGGCACCTTTTATGTTTGTATAGACATGATCCAAGGTGTTTTCTCCTCTGGTTTTACAGTCCACATGCTGATAAAATCTGGGAAATACCTTCTTAAGATTTGCTTGGTTAAAATCTCCAGCAATGATGAAAATTGCATCAGGGTGTGAGTTCTGTTGCTTACTAATGACATCAAACAGTTGTTCATTTGCTGACTTAGTATTGGCATGAGGTGGAATGTACACTGCCATAATTATAATAACTGTATGTTCCCTGGGTAGGTAAAAAGGTCGACATCTCAGCACATCTAGATATTCCACATCAGGTGAACAAGACTTGTTGATTATGGTTACGTTAGTGCACCAAGCATTATTGATATAAACACATAGACCTTCACCTGTTTTCTTGCCAGAATCATGGGTTTGATCAGCACGGTGAAGCGTGTGACCTGCAAACTCAACTGCAGCGTCTGGTATGGAGGGGTCCAGCCATGTCTCTGAAAAAATCAAAAGGCAACAGTCTCTCATAGTTTTATACGTGGAGATATCCTGTCGGAGCTCATCCATTTTATTTGCGAGGGATCTCACATTTGCAAGAAGTGCGCTAGGAAGAGGGGTTTTATGTGGAGTAGCTCTCAGTCTAGTTAGCAGTCCTGATCGCTTACCTCTCTTTTGTTTCCTCTTGCTTCGCTTTCTGCCCCGTTTATTTCCCAGGATAGCAGTGGTTAACGAAAGTCCCGGTGATCTAAGAATCTCCTGCAGTATTGATTCTGTGTTAAAGTAATCTCCTGTGCTGCTTGATCCGATCTGTAGAAGCTCCTGGCGATTGTAGTGGATGCTGGCCTTTGCTTGTGAGGCGGTGAAGGTCAGTAGGAAGAAAATTAATAGAAGAGAGCACCAATGTGGGTAGCATGAAGCCGCTGCGTCTGTGCGTGCCGCCATCGTACTCGGCTGCTTCTATGAGAAGCAGCGATCATTGCGAAAAAAAAAAAACAGTTTCCCAGCCGCATAACACTTCCTGCAAGCGTACTTCCTGTACACTTGCAGGTCGCATAAACAAAAAGTTACTGTGGCCATCTTGTGGCCAAATAGTAAAATGACACCCTAAAGCATTTTTCATACATAAATACAATAGTTTTACACTAAAAATTAACTCATTACCTCCCACACTCCCCAATTTTTTTTTTTTTGTAAAAAAAAAAAATTACAATAAAAAAATACGTAAATAGTTACCTTAGGGACTGAACTTTTAAAATATTTATGTCAAGAGGGTATAACACTGTTACTTTATAAACTATGGGCTTGTAATTAGGGATGGACGCAAAACTGAAAAACATGCACCTTTATTTCCAAATAAAATATTGGCGCCAAACATTGTGATAGGGACATAATTTAAACGGTTTTATAACCGGAACAAATGGGCAAATACATTTCATGGGTTTTAATTACAGTAGCATGCATTACTTAAAGACTATAATGGCCGAAAACTGAAAAATAATATTTTTTTTCCCACATTTTTTTCTATTTTCCCATTAAAACACATTTGGCATAATGTCTCACCTAAAGAAAGCCTAATTGGTGGCGAAAAAAACAAGATATAGTTCATTTCATTGCGATAAGTAATAATAAAGTTATAGAGGAATGAATGGAAGGAGCACTGAAAGGTGAAAATTGCTCTGGTGCTCAAGGGGTAAAACCCCTCAGTTGTGAAGTGGTTAAAGGCTTCCTTTTTTTTTTATTTGTGGAAATAGTTCTTATATTACTTTAATCTTAATCTTTTCAAAGCACATTTCCAAGAATAGTGGTTTGTCAGTATGCATTTCCTGAAATTTCAGTGTGGCTTTCTAAGGCTCCTTGCACACTGGCCATGGTGCATCGCACCGCGATACTCTTCCTTGCCACAAGGGACATGCAAGTCTATGGAGACTTGCACAGTTCACGTGATGTACATGGTGCAACAGAAGCATTCAAATCACCATGATGCCGTCACAAAGGCTGCAGAGCATTGCTGCATGAAGCGTGTTTACTGCACGGATTCTGTAGTAATACAAGCAGAGCTGGGACAAGGTCCTCCAGCACCCAAGGCTGAGACACCAAAGTGCGCCCCTCCATCTATCCCACCCCACCCATCACACACTGATTGCTATTAGACTAAGAGGCGCCACAGGGCCCACAACCTCCCCAACACCTTAATATCTAGTTATCTGGCTTGCAGTCACTGCTATGTATCCCCTTTTCTTATTTATTTCTGCTTCAAACACAATTAGGAATGACAGCTGAATGAATTGTGCGCCCCCTCCTACACTGCGCCCTGAGGCTGGAGCCTCTCCAGCCTATGCCTCGGCCCGGCCCTGAATACAAGTCAATGCGTGATGCAGGCAGTATGCATGAAGGAAGTGCGACGCGCATGTGCCGACTGATGGGAATCCCAGTGATGTACTTCACTAACCAGGAGGCGAAAAATCGTCGTGATCCAGAAATGTATAACCTTTTCTAGGTCCACAAACAAATACGTGTAGGTTATTTTACAATATATATTTTGATAAAGCAATACTTGTTTTGATTTACTTGAAGGCATAGGCATACATGGAACATACATGGAATTTAACACTTATTCAATTAACTGCATGGTTATAAGTGTACCAATAAACAGGTCAACAGGAGGAAAAAATAAATAAATATATATATTCACCTTATTATTCAGGCTCTCTGAGTTCTCCGACAGAAGACTTCATGGTGGGTGACATGGAAAATAAGTAATGAAAAATACATATTATGACTGTTTTCACGCAGGCTGGATCGACCTCTAAGAGTTCTCGTTAGTAGGCGAGCTCTTTTTATGGTTGAAAATACGACTGACGTTGATGGATGGTAACAGCGTGATTGTTAGAATTTGAGACAACTTTAACTCACAAAGTTCTACCAGCATTGAGCTTGTTTCCTTGGTTGTAACCAAGCTATTCTGAAAAGCTAGCATGGGCCTTGCAGTGTAAGGTCAGAGTTAAACAAGAAATGCAGTGGTACCTTATTCATCATCTCACAGTGCCTCTATAATGTCACTGTACCTAACACCTATTGTGTGAGAAGAACATAGCAGGTTGTAGCTTCATAATTTGTGTTTTATTTATACAGTGGTGTGAAAAACTATTTGCCCCCTTCCTGATTCCTTATTCTTTTGCATGTTTGTCACACTTAAATGTTTCTGCTCATCAAAAACCATTAACTATTAGTCAAAGATAACATAATTGAACACAAAATGCAGTTTTAAATGATGGTTTTTATTATTTAGTGAGAAAAAAACCTCAAAACCTACATGGCCCTGTGTGAAAAAGAATTTTCCCCCTGAACCTAATAACTGGTTGGGCCACCCTTAGCAGCAATAACTGCAATCAAGCGTTTGCGATAACTTGCAACGAGTCTTTTACAGCTCTCTGGAGGAATTTTGGCCCACTCATCTTTGCAGAATTGTTGTAATTCAGCTCTATTTGAGGGTTTTCTAGCATGAACTGCCTTTTTAAGGTCATGCCACATCATCTCAATAGGATTCAGGTCAGGACTTTGACTAGGCCACTCCAAAGTCTTCATTTTGTTTTCTTCAGCCATTCAGAGGTGAATTTACTGGTGTGTTTTGGGTCATTGTCCTGCTGCAGCACTTAAGATCGCTTCAGCTTGAGTTGACGAACAAATGGCCGTACATTCTCCTCCAGGATTTTTTGGTAGACAGTAGAATTCATGGTTCCATCTATCACAGCAAGCCTTGCAGGTCCTGAAGCAGCAAAATAACCCCAGACCATCACACTACCATCACCATATTTTACTGTTGGTATGATGTTCTTTTGCTGAAATCCCGTGTTACTTCTACGCCAGATGTAACGGGACACACACCTTCCAAAAAGTTCAACTTTTGTCTCGTCGGTCCACAAGATATTTTCCCAAAAGTCTTGGCAATCATTGAGATGTTTTTTTAGCAAAATTGAGACGAGCCTTAATATTCTTTTTGCTTAAAAGTGGTTTGCGCCTTGGATATCTGCCACGCAGGCCGTTTTTGCCCAGTCTCTTTCTTATGGTGGAGTCGTGAACACTGACCTTAATTGAGGCAAGTGAGGCCTGCAGTTCTTTAGATGTTGTCCTGGGGTCTTTTGTGGCCTCTCAGATGAGTTTTCTCTGCGCTCTTGGGGTAATTTTGGTCAGCCGGCCATTCCTGGGAAGGTTCATCACTGTTCCATGTTTTTGCCATTTGTGGATAATGGCTCTCACTGTGGTTTGCTGGAGTCCCAAAGCTTTAGAAATGGCTTTATAAACTTTACCAGACTGATAGATCTCAATTACAGTACTTTTGTTCTCATTTGTTCCTGAATTTCTTTGGGTCTTGGCATGATGTCTAGCTTTTGAGGTGCTTTTGGTCTACTTCTGTGTCAGATAGCTCCTATTTAAGTGATTTCTTGATTGAATCAGGTGTGGCAGTAATCAGGCCTGGGGGAGACTACAGAAATTGAACTCAGGTGTGATAAACCACAGTTAAGTTATTTTTTAACAAGGGGGGCAATCACTTTTTCACACAGGGCCATGTAGGTTTTGAGTTTTTTTTCTCACTAAATAATAAAAACCATCATTTAAAACTGCATTTTGTGTTCAATTATGTTATCTTTGACTAATAGTTAACGGTTTTTGATGAGCAGAAACATTTAAGTGTGACAAACATGCAAAAGAATAAGAAATCAGGAAGGGGGCAAATAGTTTTTCACACCACTGTATGTCATGGGCATATTAAGCAGTGCATTACAGAGCACGTTGGACAATTCACGTCCTTCATTGTCCCTCACAGAGATCGACAATCTAATTCCCATACCACAGTCTAGGACCAGTTTGGTAGTAACCTTATTTATCCACCAGTTTTTCTGCATGTGCACTGGAGCCCCTGCAAAAACCCACTCAAGCACAAGGAGCACATATAGACTTTCAGATAGTGCACTTGACAGATACAGAACTCAGGACTCTAGAACTACAAGACCAGAATGTTAAATGCTTAGACACATTTGTTGTAGCTCAAAGTATGTGAAGAGGTGAAAATAATAATTATTAGTCATTTTCTTCCTGTCAGAGTACAGCAAAATGAATGCCAGAGAAGGCAAGTATTTGGTGAGAGTGCAAATCCTAGTTGAGTGCGTGATGTATTCTCATACTTGGGCATCACGGTGGCGTAGTGGTTAGCTCTCTCACCTTGCAAGCGCTGGGTCCCTGGTTCGAATCCCAGCCAGGTCAACATCTGCAAGGAGTTTGTATATTCTCCCTGTGTCTGTGTGGGTTTCCTCTGGGCACTCCGGTTTCCTCCCACATCCCATAAACATACAGATAAGTTAATTGGCTTCCTCCTAAATTGGCCCTAGACTATGATGCATGCACTACACGATACGTACATAGACATATGACTATAGTAGCGATTAAATTGTGAGCCCCTCTGTGGGACAGTTAGTGACAAGACAATATACTCTGTGCAGCGCTGCATAATATGTCAGCGCTATATAAATACTTAAATAAATAAATAATAAATAAATATACTAAGCTTGATTCACTAACACAAATATTTGCCTGATTGTGAATATAAATTGTGCACATTGTGTAATGTGTGTAGCATAAATAGCCTATGCACTTTATGCAGACAATCTATGAGATTGAGAAAGAGCAGAGGTAAGTGTGGACTCAACCCAAAAGCAGCATTCTCTACCGTAAAAACAGCAGGAGACCCATTTGCTAGCTGGCATCATGAACTGGATGACACTGGGAATGAATGTGACCCATAAACGTGTAGAAGTAGCAAAGTGACATTAGGCCCAAGGATGGAGTACCGGAGACGGAATGTGGGTCAGTAAGAGCAGTATCAGTGTGTGGCCTCTGGTCAGCTATAGCCAGGGAGATAACATTAAAAGTTGGGTGCATGGAAGACTGAAATGCAGGAGAAGGGGATGGTAGGTCTTGAGATGAAGCATGGCTCGCATTGGTAAGTGGCATCTAGAGATGGGTGTAGTGCAACATCAATGCCATCCAGAAGTGTATTATAAAATTTGAGTGCATGGTGGACTGACAGGCATCACCATTAGGAGGAAGCAGCAGGTCTTGGGAGGGAGTCTGGATCCCATTGGTGACTGGCATGTGGAGCTTGGCGGACTGCATCATCAATGCCATGCACAAAATCATGCGAAATTATGTGTAATTGCCATATTATGGTTCCTGATTATGGTTACAAACAAAATGAATTACGATTTTTTTTTCATGAAACTTTGTATTACAATTTCACATCATAATTGCGAATCGTGATGCAAAATTACATTTACCGGTACAGTATGTGAAATCCGTGCTCATCACTAGTGGCCACCTGTGACTGCTAGGAGATAATGGAGAGCCCTTCTAGGACTGCTGGCTGAAACTGGGGGACGCCTATTACTTGCCGGATGATGTGGAAGGCCACCAATGACTGCTGGCAGATATCAGGATCCACCTATGACTGCTGGCAGATATTGGAAGCTAACTATGACTGCTTGCAAATATTGACCGTCACCTACAACTGCTGGCAGATGTTGGGGCCGGCTATGACTGATGGCAAAGGTTGAGGTAACCCTGTTAGTGTTTCAAGGATGAGGAACTCTGGTAAAGTGTGCCAGGACATACTGTCATTCACATTGCAATTGCTCCTGTGTGACTTTCTCTCTAAGATGCAACCTCCATCTCTCCTAAATGTTCTAATCACTTAAAGGGAGGAACGGTTGTGTTCTCGGAAACTGCTGCTTAGCAGATATGAAGCCACACAGGAGCAATGGCTGAATTAATAACAAGTGTCCTCATTAACATATGCAGATGTCCCCCCCCCCCCTCCCCAAACACTTAGGTAATAGAATGGTCCAGTGGGGAAATGCGTTCCTTCTCCTCGGCCATCCCTCCCCTGACAGTCACTCTGCATTTCGAAACCGATACACACAGACTATGGGGTCGAGTTTTTAACATTTAAAAAGTTGCACATGTCTGTGAATTAATTGGAGGAATGAACCACGCCTTGCTGTATGCCTGACTCATATGTGTGATGTACACTTTATCTGTAGTGTGAGTGTCCGTGGTAACACACCTGCCCTGTATGCTAACTAATATAGCCATCCAAGTTTATTGGTTCAGTTACCACAGATAATGAGGTTTCCAAAATGATGTGGTACTACAAAAAAAAAAAAAGTTTTGTGGCTACCCTCTCTAGATTCATGAGGCCTAGTACCCAATTGTACTGTAGAACCTTTTTTGCTAGCAGGAGGAAAACCAGTGAGCTTTTTTGGAATACCTTAGTCTTATTTTGATCTTTTATTTTATAGGTCAAACATCTGCAGCCCATATCGTTACGCCTCTGGTTTTAACTGTGTCAGGTGAATAACAAGGTTGTTTTTTTTGCTTATGCCCCTCCTACAAAGACAAATATTATGCTATTGCATATTTATGCTCCCCTTGCGCCCAGAATTGCTGTACAATAAATAGGGCTTTTTATTATCTCAAATTAGTTATCAAAGAACATTTCACTGTAATGGAATTCCAGAGAAACTGTCATTTAGAGTAGGGTTGGGACTGTACATACACACGTTTACTTCGTCTTGTTACATGTCACTTCAGGGTGCCTGTAAGTAATTTTATGACTTGCCAAACTTATTTATGTGATCATTTATGTGACCATACATACAAATACAAAGTGAGAACAAACAGGAGATTCCATGCTGCAGAGCGCACAATATCCTTAATCAAGGGTTTTCAACCTTTTCCAATTGCTAAAGGGGGAACTCGCTGATGTTGGGGACACCTGTACCTATTTTAGAATTTTAGGCAGACAGCTAAACAGATTAAGGTTGTTCATTAGGTTTTTTTTTCTCTGTTTTCTCCTAGGTGATATATTCACATTGTAAATAAAATGCATTTTAAGCCCCCAGCAAGCAAGAAAATACTTTTGACAGTACTTTTTCATTTACTTTTTGGTCCTTTTTTCGATTGCAGAGTGTAGAAGTTATTTTAAACAGAAGATGCAAAATTATCTTAGGATAAAAAGTGAATTGGATCGAGACCTATATGGTATAAGCCATGGGAAAGTCCTAGGAGGCTGTATGTGTGTGGGGATATTGGCTGCCAATGGAAAGCATGTGCAAGGCAGCAGTGGTGGGCCAAAATTTTGCATATGCGAAATTTCGCATAGAAATTTGCATTTACGCATCCTAATCGTTATGCGAAATTTCAGGGAAAATCATAATTAATTTCAAATGTAATAGTAATATTTCATAATGTCGCAGAATTTTGTGCCACATTTGGTGGTTAATAGCAAAGCCCCCAAACATGCTATTGCTACCAAAATAGAATTTTTCAAAAAGACCTTGTAGTTTTTAAGAAAATCGATTTTGAAATATGCAAAGAATAATGGTTTTTTAAGCTGTCATTTTTTTTGTTTAAAAAACATTTTTTCTTTGCCTTTTTAAAATCGATTTTCTCAAAAACTACAAGGTCTTTTTGAAAAATTATTTCTTTGTTTTTTGACTTGTACCTACTTTTCTCCTTAAAGGGAACCTAAACTGAGAGGGATATGGATGTTTCCTTTTAAACAATACCAGTTGCCTGGCAGTCCTGCTGATCTCTTTGAATGCAGTAGTGATTGAATCACACACCTGAAACAAGCATGCAGCTAATCCAGTCTGACTTCAGTCAGAGCACCTGATCTGCATGCTTGTTCAGGGGCTGTGGCTAAAAGTATTAGAGATACTGGATCAGCAGGACAGTCAGGCAACTGGTATTTTTTTTAAAAGGAAAAATCCATATCCATCTCAGTTCAGGTTCCCTTTAACATTTGTAGCAATTTTGGTGTCACTACCATGTATGGGGGTTTGCTATTCACTGCCAAAGTCGGCATGAAATTACGCAAAAATTGCGCAAAATTTTAGGTGAAATTACGAATCACTATACGAAATCAATTTAATTTACAAACCGTAATTACTTATAAGCATAAATGCGGTTACGTAATCGTAATTAGCTGATTGCGATCATCACTACAAGGCAGGATGCCATACTGAGGGAATCTAAAGCCATACTGAGCAAATCTACTGCCCCAAATTAGCCAGCATTCCCCTCACAAAATTAGCCAATGTGTAGGGGCCTGAACTTTTCCTCACTCTCCCTCTTCAGGGCCCCCACTCCCCCTTTTCCTCACACCTGCAGATCAGGGCTGGGTCTGGGGCCTGAAGACACAGGCTCCAGCTGTGATAATGAAGCAAATCTTTGGCTCGCCCCCTTTCTGCTGTCCCTGAAGCCGCACTACTACTACAGATCAGCGAGGCTTTTCTGTCTAACAACTCGCCTGATTCCAGAGCGGAGATCCTCTCTTCTCAGCACTCTCCTGCGGCCCTCTGATCATTCTGCTCTGGCTCTGCCTGTGCCCCAGTTCTGCATGCCATGTGCGTTCACCCGACATGCAGTAGGCAGAGAGATGCAGAGCAAAATTATTAGAGAGCTTTAGGAAAGAAGAGAGGACTTCCTCGCTGGAATCAGGTGAGTTGTTACACAGGTATGCCACGTTTATCTGTAGGTCTGCAATGTAACTAGTGGCAGCATGTCTTCGGGGTGCGAGGGCAGCTGATATGGGATTGGCCAAGGATTTGCTTCATTATCGCAGCTGGTGCCCGGTTTTTGGGCCCCAAACTCACTGCGGGCCCCATACGGCGGTAATGGCTGTACCACCCTGATGGTGGCCCTGGTTACAAGGTATCCTCCAGTGGCTGCTCAGGGTACTGCAGGTAGCTAGACTTCAGCAAACATCTGTAACTTCATGTGACAGCACTTAAATGGTACCTGTATTTCTCAGGCCTAAAAGCATGAGGTGCCTAGACTCTACAAACACCAATATCCAACTCTGGTGAAAATTCACTGAAGAGGAGATAAAAGTTAAAATAGAAGGTGAAAATCTATTGGTGACAAACAAGAAAACAAAACACTGTGCGAGCCTACAGGCTTTCTGCACAGCATATGTCACATTTAGACAGGCAGCGTTTCATTACAGCAGCGTCTGTGGCTGGTGTTGAATTTGTGTGAATAAAGCAGCTGAATGTCTGTAAATAGCACCTTGTTTCATTAGCACCCTGTCTGTAATTTATACAATGACAACTGATCTTATTTTAAAATCCATTATTATTTAACACTTAATACAGACCATTCTGAGGAAATGAATGTGGCTTTAGCTAGTGTTGCTTGGTATTCATAATAGTGCCTCAAGGCTGGAAAGAAAGCAAATGACTTACTAATAAAAATTATGAAGAAAAAAAAATCATTTAGCAAATTAAGTTTCCCACATTGCTGTGAGAAAAGTGCAATGAATCTTTTGGTCTAAATGGACTATGCTGCCCAGTGATTAAAAGGCCTAAGGTTATGCTTACAGTGGTGCATAGGCTGCTTTGTAATGCAGCTTGCCTCACTGTAATGCACCCCCTATCCGGCAGGTGCATTGCGGTATAATGGCATGTGACATCATAATGCATTGCTTGAAGTTCCCCAAATGTTCATTGAAGCAAATTCCATTAGTCCGTGGGATGATTGTAAGGTAAATCGCAAATCCCCTATACATGCTAAAGCCACCACATTTGCTAGGTATGCAGGTATGTGTGAGAGAATAATGGCATAATGGCATAAAGTTGCAAAACAGCAGGAGATCGCATTGCTAGCAGGCATCAAGATCACATTGACATTTGGAATGAATGCTACCCATAAAGGTGAGAAGTAGTGTGGTGACATTAGGCCTAAGGATGGAGGATCTGAAATGGAGCGTGGACCAAAAGAGCAGTATCAGTGTGTGGCCTCTGGTCAGCATTTACCAGGGATACACCTGTCTGGTGCAATCAGTGCTGGAGCAACGTTATCCAACATGACAGTGCCTTAACTCCGGTCCAATTCCCGGTCCAATTCCCGCAGCAAGGGGGCAGCAGAGTACTTTTTTTTTTAATTTTTTTTTTTTAAATCGTGTAGCGAGCCCAGGGCTCGCTACATGATAGCCGCTGAGCAGCGGCATCCCCCCACCCACTGATCACCTCCGGCGATCAGAGTAAGCAGGAAATCCCGTTCAGAACGGGATTTCCTGCTGGGCTTCCCCGGTCGCCATGGCGACGGGGCGGGATGACGTCACCAACGTCATGGACGTCGGGACGTCAGAGGGAATCCCGATCTACCCCTCAGTGCTGCCTGGCACTGATTGGCAAGGCTGCGCAAGGGGTCTGGAGGGGGGGGGGGGGGCGGCGCGGCGGGTAGCGGCGAATCGGGGGCGAACGGCGGCGATCGAGAAATGTACGCAGCTAGCAAAGTACTAGCTGCGTGCAATAATAATTTTTTTTTGAAAATCCGCCCAGCGGGGCCTGAGAAATCCTCCTACGCAGGTTACCCCGAGCTGAGCTCGGGATAACCGGCAAGGAGGTTAAAGGGAACCTAAATTAAGAAGGATATGGATTTTATCCTTCCTTGCCTGAATCTCCTGCTGATCTTGTGCTTCTAACACTTTTAGCCACAGCCCCTCAACAAGCATTCATATCAGGTGCTATGACTGAAGTCAGTCTGGATTAGTTGCATGCTTGTTTTAGGTGTGTGATTCAGCCACTACTGCAGCCAAAGAGATCAGCAGCACTACCAAGCAACTGGTATTGTTTAAAAGGAAACATTCATATCCCTCTCAGTTAAAGGACTTACGAGCTGAAATAAAAAAAAAAAAAAGTTAATTACCTTAGTGCACTATTAGAGCTCTGTGTAGACTCTGTGCCTCCCTTGTAGTTTCTGTCTGTTTTAAGAAAGCAAACTTTTGTTTTTCTTAACATCTTAGTAAGGGGGCTTTTAGGACCATTGTAGTCCCTTACACACTCCAATGAGTTCTGGGTCACCATGAGCTTGCTGGTTAGTCTGTACCTCTCGGTGTTACAAGCCCTACTGCATAGAGCCAAATTAATCCATGCCATGCACTGATGAGGATCAAACAATCCGAAACAGTCTGTATGCATGTTGGATTATTATGGCTCTGTACAAATTAACAAGCTGACACATCATTGCATTCCAGTGGTTCTGGAGGTGTGTTTAGCTTCTAAGGGTACAATGGTTAATTTGCATATATCCAGCAGTGGTGCCTGGGAGACATCTCAAGCTCACTCCAACCTGAATTATCGCAAATTCTTTCTGTTTTAAGAAAGCAAACTTTTGTTTTTCTTAACATCTTAGTAAGGGGGCTTTTAGGACCATTGTAGTCCCTTACACACTCCAATGAGTTCTGGGTCACCATGAGCTTGCTGGTTAGTCTGTGCCTCTTGTAGTTTCCAGACCCTCTGATATCTTAATCCTCCGCTCATTACAGGCCCCGACTAGTGTTGGGCGAACAGTGTTCGCCACTGTTCGGGTTCTGCAGAACATCACCCTGTTCGGGTGATGTTTGAGTTCGGCCGAACACCTGATGGTGTTCGGCCTTTTAAGTTCGGGTTCGCCCCGAACTACTAATTGGCCGCCGAACAGGGCCGAACAGGGCCCCTGTTCGGCCGAATACTGCCCCCCTATGGGGTCGCAGGCATAAGGGGGGAGCATGCCCCGATCGCGCGGGGGGGGGGGGGGCGGAAATTCCCCCCACCCCCTCTGCTAGCGCTCCCCCCTCTGCCCGCTTCCCCATACAAAAGTTTCAGGAAGTACCGGTCCGGTGGTAGTGGGTGGCTGGCAGTGGGCGACACACGTTGAGGGAGGCCGGGCAGCGGGCGGTTCAGCAGTAGTACCGTACTACTGCTGAACCGCCCGCTGCCCGGCCTCCCTCAACGCGTCACTCTCCGGACTCCTCCTCCTCAGTCACTCACTTCGCAGTGCCGCCCACTGCCAGCCACCCACTACCACCGGACCGGTACTTCCTGAAACTTTTGTATGGGGAAGCGGGCAGAGGGGGGAGCGCTAGCGGAGGGGGTGGGGGGAATTTCCGACCCCCCCCCCCCCGCGATCGGGGCATGCTCCCCCCTTATGCCTGCGACCCCATAGGGCCCCCAAAAGCGGGATGTTCGGGGAGTTTGGGGTTCGGCCCGAACATGCCGAACATTGCGGCCATGTTCGGTGAACTTTCCCGAATTCGAACATCCAGGTGTTCGCCCAACACTAGCCCCGACCCAGCCCAGGGTCGCCTTATCTCTGTGCACTACAATCGCTGCTTTAAAATCCCTCTGCCTGCTTAGCTCAAAGAGACGTTGCTGCGTAGGATCGCAGCCTATCGTCACTCCGTACACTGAGTCATAAATCATGTGGGCGTCACCACATGACCGCCCACATGATTGATTTCACTTCAAGCCAGCCGTCTCTTTGAGCTAAGCAGGCAGAGGGATTTTAAAGCGGCGATTGTAGAGCCCAGAGATAAGGCGACCCTGGGCTGGGTCGGGGCCTGTAATAAGAGGATTAAGATAACAGAGGGTCTGGAAACTACAAGGGAGGCACAGATCGTCTACACAGAGCTCTAATAGTGCACTAAGGTAATTAACTTTTTTTTTTTATTTCAGCTCGTAAGTCCTTTAAGGCTTCTATTTAAACAGTGAAATACTGTTAAGGGTATCGCACTGTGGTTAATGCCCCACTTGTTGCCTGCTATGATGACAAGCAGTGACGCATGGTAGCATGCGTGCTGTGGTCATCAACTGCTGCAGATAAAAAAAATCAAGTCCTTCTGCTACTACTAGTGGCAGAGAGGCCATCGTCATACTGTAGTGCAGGTGCAGTTGGTTCAGTTGAATTGTTGTGTTTTTTGTTAGCGTGGTCATTCAACAGATGGTTGACTGGACTTAAAGTTGTTGCTTTTATGTTTAAAACTGGTGACTTGTGTGCATATGGCACAGCCACATGATTTATGGTTATTAGTTATTTATTGAATTAGGCTGCTGTCACAGTGGGACGTTAAAGTCTGTAACACAGCCCAACTCACAATTAAAAATCAATGGGCTGTTCACAGTGCCCACGTTGCATACAAGTATAACGCTGCAAGTTAAATGAAAGTGCTTCATGCTGTGCGTTATACTCGTATGTGGCTTCGTTACACTGCTTGCACATGCTCAGTAATGTATGTCAGGAGAGGAGGAGGGGAGAGTCCACTATTGTGTCTAGCCACATGGCTAATTAATATTCACTGCACTGTAGTGTCGTCCAGATCATGAACGATTTGGATCTTTTTTGTGAGTCAAATCATCCAGATCATCACAATGAATGATTCAGTTCACAGTGGATGTCTGGAAGAAACAGGAATTGCAGCTTCTGTGCACAAGCACAATCTTCCTGCTGCATCTCTCCATTCCCCAATAGCACCCTCAATGTGCCCTCATTCTCCTGCACCTCTCACTCTGCTGCACCCCTGCTTCCTGCTTCCCTAGTAAAATGATTCAAAGATTTGGTTCAAAGATCCGGATCTTTTCAATGATCCGATTCGAATCATCTGAATCATTGAAAAGATCCGGACTTCCCAGTATAGAAAGAAAACAGAACACCAAGAGCCGCATAACGCGGCTCAATCTGACGTCCAACTTCAACATCACCATGCGTTGCGTTAGTGGCACGTTATGCGACCTTAACGTCCCCTAAAATGCAATGTCTTGGTGTGAAAGAGGCCTTAGTGCTAATTTAATCCACATACTATTTCAGTTGTAGTGTGCTGACTTATTGTATGGGCTGCCTATATGTGAGCACCTAAGCTGCTCTGTTCGGCAATCAGAAAGTGCAGTCAATTTAGTTGTGGTGAGGTGCTGCTCCAAGTATCATGGGGTGCAGACAACTGGAAGACAAA
This sequence comes from Hyperolius riggenbachi, assembly GCF_040937935.1. Taxonomy (NCBI): domain Eukaryota; kingdom Metazoa; phylum Chordata; class Amphibia; order Anura; family Hyperoliidae; genus Hyperolius; species Hyperolius riggenbachi. Next base: position 178,594,530 of record NC_090654.1, read on the forward strand.
GAGGAGCAAATACGCCAATACAATTCTCTCTCCTCCTCTGCTGCCTGATGTACCCGTATAGATTTATGATTGAAACAGAGGCACCAGCTAAAGGTAAAAATCATTAAAAAACATTTAAGATAGGGAGGTAGTGGTGGACTTACCTGCCCAAAGTAGACTCTACAGCAGTGTTCCCCATCCCTGTCCTCAAGGCCCACCAACAGGTTTCAGCTATCCTGTGACACTAATTACCTCATCTGTGCATGTTTGTGGTTTTCTGCAAAACATGTACTGTTGGTGGGACTCCAGGACAGGGTTGGGGAACTCTGTTCAAGGGTATTCTAAACAATTTCAGTTTATTTTAAGTCTATTTTAAATGGATTTTAATGATTTTTACCCTTATCTGGCACCTCTGTTTCAACCATCAATCTCGTGAGTCTTCCCTTGGAGGAGGGATGTTATCCCTTTTTTTCTGCGTCTATGGAGAGTGACATTCATGTGGGGTTGGGTCTAATCTCCCCAACTGCCTGTCTAGTGGTTACCTGTGAGGTAACCCAGATTTATGAGTATACGCTCATATATTTATTATTGATGATAATTGAAGTAACATACCGCACTATTGGACTCAATCTCTTTTATTCTTTCTTCCAAGTGCCCATATAGGATGATCAGCAATCACATTTCTATCCCGCTTTGCCAGGGACACGGCACATCAGACCAAGATCCTCAGCAGGAACTGGCTTCCTTCTTGTGAACGTCTGCTGTTGGTGGTAAGAAGCATAGCTGAGAATGTGTAACAGCAAAGAGCATGATGGCCTCAACTGTGGTTCTGACCACCAGCAGAAGACACTCGTAAGGAGGACAGTCCTCCACCACCGATCCTAGTCCATTGTGCCATGTCCCCAGCAAAGCAGGACAAAGTGTGATTGCTTATCATCTCATAAGGGTACATCAGCTAGGAGAGGAGGTTAGAGCATTGCGCCGGTAGCTTTGCCTATTATCTGTATCACCCTGAGTGTGCACTTTTCTTTGTCTTCCATTTTTTGTTTTATGGGCTATCACTAGAGATGTCGCGAACCTCCGATTTTCGGTTCGTGAACCTCCGCGAAAGGATCAGTTCGCGAAAAAGTTCACGAACCGCAATAGACTTCAATGGGGAGGTGAACTTTGAACATTTGAAAAAATTCTACCGGCTGGAAAAATGATAGAAAACATGTTTCAATAGCTCTAATACCTGGAGGCACACCCGATTGAGTGAAATACACATCACTGCTGGAGGACCCTCCTCCAAGCAAGGTCTTTATACCATTTGACTCAGTTGTCTGCCTACACTAATTAGTTATGGGACAGCTGCTACACACTCTGCTAGGGAGATTTTAATTAGCCTCTTGTGGGTCCCCTCCTCCCACCTCCCTCCTCCCTTTCTACCCATTCCCTCCTCCCTCCGGTCTTCTGCCAGGGAATTATACTATTTTAAAAACCAGTATACATCATACCATGGCTGGGAATCGAACACAGATCTCACTGTCACCCTAACCACTGTACCACTACAGTAGTAAGTGAAGCTGGCCTAAAATTTACCATTTATGCTCAATGCAATAGAAACATTAGGTTGCTTAAAGGAGAACTTTAGCACCAGAGCTGCAGCCACTAGGGCGCGCTCTATGGGCAGTAGCAGTGTTAGAAAGATTTGCCTAAGGTCTCCTACTGAATAGGTGCTGGCTTACTGAACAGACAGAGCTGAGATTTGAACTCTGGTCTCCTGTGTCAGAGCCCTTGCCCATTACACCATGCAGCCACTGCTTACAGATATGTAGCCAGACATGGCCTTCTCTTTTGTGTTCAACAGTTGTCAAGATAAAAAATTAGACAAGATAGCAGTGTTAGGAAGACTTGCCTAAGGTCTCCTACTGAATAGGTGCTGGCTTACTGAACAGACAGAGCTGAGATTTGAACTCTGGTCTCCTGTGTCAGAGGCAGAGCCCTTGACCATTACACCATGCAGCCATGGCTTACAGATATGTAGCCAGACATGGCCTTCTCTTTTGTGTTCAACAGTTATCAAGAGAAAAATTAGACAAGATAGCAGTGTTAGGAAGACTTGCCTAAGGTCTCCTACTGAATAGGTGCTGGCTTACTGAACAGACAGAGCTGAGATTTGAACTCTGGTCTCCTGTGTCAGAGGCAGAGCCCTTGAATATTACACCATGCAGCCACTGCTTACAGATATGTAGCCAGACATGGCCTTCTCTTTTGTGTTCAACAGTTGTCAAGATAAAAAATTAGACAAGATAGCAGTGTTAGGAAGACTTGCCTAAGGTCTCCTACTGAATAGGTGCTGGCTTACTGAGCAGACAGAGCTAAGATTTTAACTCTGGTCTCCTGTGTCAGAGGCAGAGCCCTTGACCTTTACACCATGCAGCCACTGCTTACAGATGTGTAGCGAGACATGGCCTTCTCTTTTGTGTTCAACAGTTGTCAAGAGAAAAATTAGACAAGATACCAGTGTTAGGAAGACTTGCCTAAGGTCTCCTACTGAATAGGTGCTGGCTTACTGAACAGACAGAGCTGAGATTCGAACTCTGGTCTCCTGTGTCAGAGCCCTTATCCATTACACCATGCAGCCACGGCTTACAGATGTGTAGCCACACATGGTCTTCTCTTTTGTGTTCAACAGTTGTCCAAAGAGAACCCCAGATAGCCAGGTAGATTCATATCTCTCTCTCTTCCTAACACTGCTACTACCTGTAGAGCATGCCCTAGTGGCTGCAGCTCTGGTGCTTTGAGTCCGCCAGTAGAAAAGTGTGATATAAATGTTATTTGTCTTGTCTACTTTTTCTCTTGTATTGAGCATAAATGGCAAATTTTAGGCCAGCTTCAGTTGGTACAGTGGTTAGGGTGCATGCCCACCACACAGTGAGACCCAGGTTCAAATCCCACCCAATGTGAGTTGGCTTTTATGCTACAAATCCTTAAAGGGAACCTAAACGGAGAAGGATATGGATTTTTCCTTTTAAAATAATACCAGTAGCCTGAATTGCCTGCTGATCCTGTGTCTCTAATACTTTTAGCCACAGCCCCTGAACAAGCATGCAGATCAGGTGATCTGGTGGTCAGGTGGTCAGGCTGGATTAGCTGCATGCTTGTTTTCAAGTGGTCAGACTGGATTAGCTGCATGCTTGTTTCAGGGTGTGATTCAGCCACTATTGCAGTCACAAAGATCAGCTGGACTGCCAGGAAACTGGTATTGTTTACAGGAAACATCCATATCACTCTCAGTTAAGGTTCCCTTTAAAGGAGAACTGTAGTGAAAGGTATATGGAGGCTACCATATTGATTTCCTTTTAAGCAATACCAGTTACCTGGCTATCCTACAGATCCTTTGCCTCCAATACTTTTAGCCCTAGACCCTGAACAAGCATGCAGCAGATCTGGTGTTTGACATTTTTGTAAAATTTGACAAGATTAGCTGCATGCTTGTTTCTGGTGTGATTCACACTACTGCAGCCAAATAGATCAGCAGGGCTGCCAGGCAACTGGTATAGCTTAAAAGGAAATCAATATGGCAGCCTCCATATACCTCTCACTACTGTTCTCCTTTAAGCAACCTAATAGCCTGCCGCTGCACCGGAAACCTGCTGCGCTCCCAAAGGCCGCATCCCCAGCTCATTCTGGCTCCCGGACTGTCGCAGCACTCCCAGCTTCTAGATCCCGACACTGCTCTGCGGCCCCAGCATCCTGCTCGCCGCCCTCGGCTGCCTCCCGGACAAACAAGCACCTCCTTGGCCTGCTCCCCATCCATCTGTGGGAGCGTTTCCCCCCCCTACCGCACCCACGTGGCCTGGCCTGCATCCACGCGGGCCGGCCTGCACACCAGCAACCACGTGGGCCGACCTGCACACCAGCAACTCTGGAGCTGCATCCCGCCTAGAGGGGAAGGAAGGGCTCCGCTCCACCGGCCTGCACACCATCAACCTGGCCTCCGGGACAGCACATCGCCCGCCTGGAGGACTCCATGCCACAAGCCTCTCCTTGGTGAGTTCTGCCCTGGGTGAGCTTCTGACGCTCGTCCCCCCATCCTCTGACTGTAATAAACTGTGCTGTGTTGTGCCTGCTCCATGTCATCTGTGCCTGCTCCATGTCATCTGTGCCTGCTCCATGCCATCTGTGCCTGCCACACACCACCTTGTGCCTGCTCCATACCATCTTGTGTGCCTTAGCACGTGCTGTACTGCCCGCTCCCTCCCATGTACCTGTGCCACTGACTGTGCCGCTCTGTTTGCTATTCTCCCATACCATCTACCTGTGCTACCCATATCTGTGCTATAGTCTGGGCCGTGCCGCTGCACCATACCACCGCCTGCCTCGCACCACTGTGCCGTTCTGCTTGCTCCATACCATCTATCTGTGCTATAGTCTGGGCCGTGCCGCTGCACCATACCACCGCCTGCCTCGCATCACATCTACTGGCTGCTTCATATACTGTGCTGCCTGTTTCATCCCACCTACCGGCCCGCACACTGTGCTATGTACTGGGGAAAGTATGCCATGGGTGCAGTACGGACTACCATCCTTTCCAGAGAAACCCTTCTTAAATGGGAACCCCCGGCCAACCAGTACCCCCCATCAGGCTCTTCCCTGTGGAATGCCGTCACCGCACACATCAAAGATCTCTCCGCCAAGTGTGCACCTAGCAAACGCCGCCACAGAGGAAGGAGGGCGGGGGCCCAGGTCCGACTCAAAAGGAAAGGCCTTAGCTCCCCTGTCCCTGCCATCCTACTAGCTAACGTCTGCTCACTCCCCAACAAACTGGATGAGCTGCTCCTGCTACTCGGCAGCAAACCCCAGATCAACAAGAACACCCCTGTTCTCTGTTTTACCGAGACCTGGTTGTGCGACAGCATCCCTGACAACTCCCTACAGGTACCTGGCTACGACCTCCAAAGAGCAGACCGTGATGCAGCCCTCTCAGGGAAAACGAGAGGCGGAGGTATCTGCTTTTACATAAACACCTCCTGGTGCTCCAACACCACCACTCTCCACAAGGCCTGCACCCCAGATGTTGAGCTCCTTGCCATAAAATGCAGGCCTCGGTACTCCCCGAGGGAGTTCTCCTCCCTTGTCCTCGTTGGGGTCTACATTCCCCCTGACGCATGCACAAAGACTGCCCTGCAAGTACTCAACGACTGTATCTCGCGGTGGGAAACAGCCCTCCCTGAGGCCCTTTTCATCATCTTGGGCGACTTCAATAAGGCAAACCTTCGGTACGTGAGGCCCCTCTACAAGCAGCACATCACCTGCCCTACCAGGAACTGTAACACCCTGGACCACTGTTACACGGTCCACAAGAACGCTTATAAGGCCATCCAAGGAGCCCCCCTGGGGAACTCTGACCACAACACAATACACCTGATCCCCACCTACAGGAGGCTCCTGGAGAGATCAAAGCCCGTCACCAAAACTATTAAAAAGTGGACAGCAGATGCCAAACTGGAGCTCCAAGCTTGCTTTGAAACCACCGACTGGGGAACTCTGGAGGCACCAACCCTTGATGAATGGGCTGAGAATATCACCTCCTACATTAGCTTCTGTGAAGATGCATGTATTCCATCCAAGTCCTTCAGAGTCTACCCCAACAACAAGCCGTGGTTCAACGACAAGCTTCGCCGACTTCGGAAACGCAAAGAGGAAGCGCACAGGTCTGGCTCCCCAGAGGAATTCAGAGAAGCTAGGCTCACTCTGAAAAAAGGATTGCGAGCGGCAAAGAGGGCCTATGCCGAGAAGCTGGGGCTCTGCCTCCAGTCTACCAACACACGGGAGGTATGGAAAGGCCTGAGAGCAGCCACGAATTTCAAACCAGCATCCCAATCGGCGACCCCTAGCCAACGACTGGCGGAGGAGCTCAATGAGTTCTACTGTAGGTTTGAGCAACACCACAACCAGCCCGCGGGTCATCCAGCATCGACCCCTCCCTCTGGCGAACTCGGCGCCCTGGCTCCTAGCGTTGTTCTGGAATCGGTTGTACTCCGGCACCTCCGGAAGCTGAACCCCAGGAAATCTTCCGGCCCGGACGGTGTGTCGTCTACTTGCCTGCGAACCTGCGCTGATCAGCTAGCCCCTGTGCTCACCTCCCTGTTCAGGCAGTCACTATCTGACGGTACAGTCCCCTCCTGCCTAAAGAGGTCTATAATTGTACCAGTTCCAAAAAAAACAGGCAGTACTGAGCACAATAACTTCCGACCAGTGGCCCTAACCTCTAACATCATGAAGCTCCTCGAGCGGTTGGTCCTTGCCCACCTGAAGGGGTCCACGGACGCCCTTCTAGACCCGCTCCAATTTGCATATAGGGCAAACAGATCCGTGGAGGATGCCATCAATGTCAGCATGGCATACATCACTGAGCACCTGGACAGCCCGGCCTCCTACGCCAGGATCCTGTTCCTAGACTTCAGCTCGGCGTTCAATACGATATGCCCAGACATCCTGATCACCAACCTGATGCAACTTGGAGTTGATCCTACTCTCCGAGCATGGATCAAGGACTTCCTGACAAATAGAACGCAACAGGTGAAGCTTGGCAACTACTACTCCAGCGTACGTACCACCAACACCGGGGCTCCACAAGGCTGTGTTCTGTCACCTCTACTGTTCTCCCTGTACACCAACAACTGCATCTCATACGCTGACTCTGTGAAGGTCATAAAATTCGCAGACGACACCACTATCACTGGCCTAATTGGAAGCAACGGGGAGCAGGAATATCGTAGCGAGGTCGAGAGAATAGACAACTGGTGTAGAGACAACAACCTAGTTCTCAACACGGCAAAGACTGTTGAACTGGTGGTAGATTTCAGGAGGAATCCCCCCCCCCTCCGTCCGGTCATCATTGGAGGAACGGAAGTCTCTACTGTGTCATCGGTCCGGTTCCTGGGCACGACTCTCACTAACAACCTGAAATGGGAGCACAACACCACCAAAATTCAGAAGAAATCCCAGCAGAGGATGTTCTTCCTGCGCCAACTGAAGAGATTCGGCATGCCCAAGGAACTGCTGACCAGCTTCTATACTGCCACTATAGAATCCATCCTCTGCTCCTCAGTTATTGTCTGGTACGGGGGCGCAACGGCCAGCGACAAACAGAAACTGCAGAGAGTCATAACTGATGCAGAGAGAATCATCGGGTTTCCGCTTCCGCCTCTTGATCTCCTCCACTTCGCTAGGTTGAGGAAGAGGGCCTCCATGATCTCCCGTGACCCCTCCCACCCTGGCAGCCACTACTTCAAGCTCCTCCCACTGGGACGTCGCTATAGGACTATTCCATCCAAAACCACCAGGCGGAAGAATACCTTCTTCCCCCAAGCTGTACGGTCACTGAACTCCAACCTCCCCCGGCCCGGCCTGCTGTTCTAACTGCCGGGTTAGCCGGCCCCGGACGCTGCCTGCCTTGTTCCTATCTGAATATGAACTCGGGGCCCTTAAACAGCATTTTATTTTATTTTATCTGTCTACTGCATTTTTATAACTGTCTACTGCATTTTTATAACTGTATGTGTTGTATGTCTGCCTACGTCACCTATGCCATGTGTACCACAAATAATTCCGACTACAGCTCTGCTGTATTTGGCGAAATAAAACTGATTCTGATTCTGTTTCTATTGCATTGAGCATAAATGGTAAATTTTAGGCCAGCTTCACTTACTACTGTAGTGGTACAGTGGTTAGGGTGACTTGCCCACCACACAGTGAGATCTGGGTTCGATTCCCAGCTATGGTATGATGTATACTGGTTTTTAAAATAGTATAATTCCCTGGCAGAAGAGACCCTCCTCCCTCCGGTAGGAGGAAGGAGGGAATAGGCAGAAGGGAGCCCACAAGAGGCTAATTAAAATCTCCCTAGCAGAGTGTGTAGCAGCTGTCCCATAACTAATTAGTGTAGACAGACAACTGAGTCAAATGGTATAAGGACCTAGCTTAGAGGAGGGAGGGTGGGCGGGTCCTCCAGCAGTGTGTTTGGCAATAACATGTCTGCTGACAGTGATATGGAGGGTCAAAGTTTTGCTCAATAGAGCATTATGGGGCGAATCGAACTTCCGCAAAAGTTCGCCTGATGTAGGCGAACACGAACCCCCAAAGTTCGCCTGGAACCGTTCGCTGGCGAACCGTTCACATCTCTGGCTATCACGTAAATTACTGGAGTTGGCTATTAGATAAACTGCTGTGTCAATCCAGCTCCAGAAGTCAAATCACAATCACAAGAGGTACATAAAATGGCTGCTCCTGTAATAATCTCATCAGCAAGTAGAGGTTATTGATAAAGCAGATTCAAGCAGTTCATATATTGTGCTGACACCTGAATACATTACAGTGGACCGTAATTACCCAGTCAAACACAGCAACCACCTGCACACTTACCACAGCTCTTTAATGTGATCTAGTCTCACCTTGCAAAACCATTTCTCCATACAAACAGTCTTTACTGCAGACAGTCCTCTCAGCTGCTTCACTTGTTAGAACAGCATCCAAGGCTGCAGAGCAAACATGGGGAGTTCCAATGGAGTCTGACCACCAGGGGCGTAGCTAGGGGTGGGCGGGGTGGGACATGTGCCCCCGGGCGCTGACTCACTAAGGGCGCCCAGCCGCATTTATTTTTTGTGTAAATCTCCTCTCTGTGCCGGAGTCTTCTGCTGCTGCTGCCTTGCTCGGGGCTTTTCCTGTGAGACGTCACAAGCCGGATAGTGAGTGAGGAGGAGTGCCGGAGGCAGGCAGGGAAGTGGAGTGCAACTGTGGAGAGGGGGGGCGGAGACGGATGAGTAGAGTGAGCGGAGCCAGCATCCAGCCAAGCCCAATTTGTCTCTGCACTGGCTGAGACCTACCTCCTGGCTCCTGCAATTTACATTATGTGGCTGCTGTGGAAGAGGTTCTGCCCCCTGCAGAGCGAACAACCAATGAGGAGAGAGTAGCGGCGGTGCCAGCTCACGTCATTAAGTGCTGTGCACCCACGTGCAGGATGCTGTCACTGAAGCCCCGGGATGTTTGAGTGCTGGAGGTCTGGCTGATTGGACTGTGCTGCTTGGTATAGCCGTGTGCGGCATCCACATGGACCAGAAGGAGCCATGTATGGTGCCCAGATGAAGCCACGTGTGGTCACATGGATCGGAGGGAGCCCTGGATGCTGTTGTATGGAGCAGAGGGAGCCGCGCACTGGAGACCAGTTGAAGCCGGGTGAAGAGGGAGAGACAAGAGGAGCTGACTTTTTGAAAAGTGCTGTGCACATGCTGGATGCAGCATCTGTAACCCCGTAAGTGTGTTGAGGGAGGCCCGGCTGACTGGAGCAAGGATGGACATGTGTGAAGTGCTGGACAGACTGCTGCTGCTGGGGCTGGCCGTGTGTAGTGGTGAAAAAGCAGAGACCAGCGGATGGACTTAGCCAGGGGCTGAAGGAGCGTAAGTGAAGTCTCCACTGTACTGTACTGTATCTTAAGTGGGGCAGCAGTTATGGAAGCGTAGATTATTGTTACTGGGGGGTGGGAGAGGAGAATTACTGTTACTGGGAGGGTTATTGTTACTAAGGGGTTTGAGGAGATTGCTGGGGGTGGAATTACTGTTACTGGAGGGTTACTGTTACTGGAGGGTTACTGTTACTGAGGGGGTGGAGGAGATTACTGGGTGTGGAATTACTGTTTCTGGGAGGGATTCATGGTCCATAAAATAGGGTACTTGTGTGATAAAATGCTAAATGCTTAAAGAAGCCTGCAGAGTCAGGGACAGGGTCAGGCAGTCAGGGAAGGAATCACAGAATGTATGTATGTCATACATACATACTGTACATACATTCCCTTTCGCTGACTGACTGACCCTGTCCCTGACCCTTTAGGCTTAAAGTGAACCAGAGACGAAGCACCCTTGTGTATTTTACCATAGAAATCAGTGGGAACATTAGAGAAAACATTTACCATGCTCTCTGTTCCATCCTCGCTGCTAAAAGTGTCTGTTATCTAGCTGAGATAAGAATCCCGGACTGAGCATTGATTCTGGCTTTGCTATAATGACTCAGCTATAATGATTCCTGAGCAAAGCCAGCAGGGGGCAGGCTTGGACTTGAAGACAGCAAAGAACACAGTCTCAGCTATAATTATTCTGTAGCAAAGCCAGACCGACTGCTTAGTCGGGATTCTTATCTTAGAGGTGATAACAGGCAAATTAAACAGAGAACAATGTAACAAAGAGCAGATTAGGTGTTTACTGTCATGTTCCCACTGATTTATAAGGTAAAATACATGAGGTTGCTTCATCTCTGGTTCTCTTTAAAGCTTTTAGCATTTTATCACACATTCATCCAGCCATTATCACAGTATCTGGGGGAAGAAAAGATAGAAGCCAAGCTCCTGCTAGCCCAGCCCACCCAACCCAGATCTAGGCAGTACTATCCAGTTTCAGGCAGCGCACATGTAGCAGTAGGCTGCAACCTGGCTGGCTGTTTTCTGTAAGTTTTCTGTCTGCCTACTGGCTGCTGCGACCCCTCACTCCCAGACATACCAGCCTCCCCAGGTACCCACCCCCATTCACTGCTGACCATGGTCTCCAGCCCACTAGGGTCCAGCCCACTACACGCCTGCCTGGTGGTGCCCACCACACCACCAGGCAGGCCTGAGGCCTCTAGCCATAGAACCCACTGGGCCAGAGCCCAGCACACACCACCACTATGCCTGAGCCAGAGGCCTCCAGCCGCCAGACCTGACCCACCAGACTGTAGTCATGTCGCTGACTGTCCTTGGAGGAGCTCACAATCTAATCCCTATCCCTACCATGGTCATAGTCTAATGTCTTACCATATCATTATGTATTTATATAGCGCTAACATCTTCTGCAGCAGCACTTTACAGAGTACATCTAATACTGCCATAGTCATAGTGTAATGTCCTACCATATTATTATGTATTTGTATAGCGGCACCGATGACCACGCTCACATTCTGAAGCGGGGCCACGCCCCCTTTTTGCGCTTTGCCACTATGGGGGGGGGGGGGGGGCATAAACTGTCTTTGTCCCCGGGCGCTGAAAGCTCTAGCTACGCCTCTGCTGACCACATAGAGTGGATGACAGACAATGTATCAATTTTCAATATGGAAGAAATGCCAGCGAAGCTTATCATATGTGGTGTATATATATACTCCATGTTTTGTGCCTTAATGGCCCATTCTGTGTTTAAGAAATCAAAGGAAAGTGCAATATGGAGACTGCCATCTATATTTCCTTTAAAAAAAAAAACTGCTTGCCTATTTTTCTGTTAGTGTAGAAAGTATAGAACACCAACCAGCTTAAGAAAACCTAACCCTTTAGACAGGCTTCATAAGCAACGCTCTTGGTGTCAGGTTTGGCATCTCATCATGGTTTGTAAAATATCAGTATTATGAGGGATGTTCAAAAAAAAAAATAGGAGGGAAATAAGTCTCCCAAGGAAAAGGAAGGAGAAAAGAGGGGAAGGAGTGAGTGGGGAAGGAATGAGTGAAAAAGCGATGGTGTGTATCTTTTTGTCAATATACCTGTTACTCTAAATTATTTCTCCAAAAATGCTTGCCTATCATTCTGACCCTTTGGTTACAACAGTTTTGAGTTTTATGTTTGGAACAAGCAGGCAGCCAGGGGCGTAACTATAATTCTTAGAACCCCCTGCAGAGACCGGTTGAGAGCAGGAGCAAGGGGGGCCCGGTCTTTTGCCCAATGTAATAATGCAGAAAGATCAGCGGAAGCCTTCTACATTACTGACTTCCGATGATTGCATCTCCTACACTTCCTGGTTCGTTAGCAAGTGCCGTGCAGCCAGCCAGTCACCATACAGCTTCAGTCCCTACATGGTGATTGGCTGGCTGCACGGCACTTGCTAACTAACCTGGAAGTGGAGGAGAAGCGATCGCCGGGAGCAGGTAATGTATAATAAGGCTTTTGCTGCACATTCTGCATACTTACAGTACATTGGGAACAGAATTGACCCTGCCTACATGATCCCTGGATTCCATAGGAGGGAGCAGAGAGAGGGGGTGGGTGGGAGTAAGGTGATGTCTCTGTGCAGAGGGAAAACTCCCACTGTACTGGCAGCTCTGCCTTTTGTTATCAAGAACAAAAACCACAAGGATTTTTTTGAGGTGTTTTTTTTTTTTGTAGTGTTTTGTTTGATTTTAACTGATAGAAATCATAAAGTAAAGGCAACTCTGCCCGCTTCCAAACTTTCAAGTCTTTTTGCTAAGCCCCAGACACTAGATTTTATTTCCCAAAAAGAACTAGAGGTTTCAGAATATTTTAATAGTTGTGTCTGTGGATATAAAGTCAAGGAAATTCTTTGAGTCAAAGAAATATTCTGCCTTATCAGTCTGAAATCTAATTTGAGATTTGTAGCAAATACACATAAATCTATCCAGCTTTTATTTGTATCTGACATTCCTATTCTTTCAAGATGAAAGTATATTTTCTATTTGGTAAATAATTTCTGTTCTCTTAAGACAGTCATGGGAAATTCTAGTTTTTAAAGTGTATATATACAGTTTACAAAGTTTTCCAACTCTGTTCCCCTACCTTAAGTGAGATAATTATGGCACATGTCAGCAGAAAACCCATTATAAATAACTATACCAATAGCCTATGACAAAAAATACTAAATTTGTGACCCCATTTCACTTTGATGCTACAAATTTGTGAGTTGTAGAGCTTCTGTCTGGAAGAGGGCTCTACCCTTTACAATGTTTCGTTATATTTTTTTTTGTTTTTTGCCACCAATTAGGCTTTCTTTGGTGGGTGGTACATTTTGCTAAGAGTTATTTTAGTCTAAATGCATTTTAATGGGAACAATAAGGAAAAATTGAAAACAAATCATTATTTCTCATTATTTTTTTCATACCATAATTAAAACCCACATATTTTATTTGCCCATTTGCCTCGATTATTGCAACATTTAAAATATTACCCTAGTAAAATGTATGGTGCCAATATTTTATTTAAAAATAAAGGTGTATTTTTTTCAGTTTCACGCCCATCACTTATTGCAAGCCAGTATTTTCAAAATTAAGAGTAATATACCCTGTTGACATACATATTAAAATAACTTTTTTTTTTTTTTTTATTGTGATTTTTTTCATGCAAAAGTTTTATTTGGATAACTATGGGAGAGTGGGGGAGATAAGGGGTAATTTTAATGGTATATGTAGGTATTTTTATTAAAATAAATGTATAGGTATAATTTTACTATTTGGCCATAAGATTTCCCTACATATTTTCCACCTGCCGCGTGTTGTTAGTACGTGAACAGGAAGTAATTCAGGTGGCAGTATCATCAAGCCGGGACCCGGATATTCGGCATCATGGGGCTGAGTGCAGAGATGAGCTGAGCTGAGGCTCCAGCTGCAGGATGATTGCTGGAACCAGGTGAGGTGAGACCGGCTGCTTGCTGCATTTTTTTTTTAGTGATCGAGGCATGGAGGGGTAGTGATGAACTGTCACTGCAATTGGCCGCAGTTCATTCATTCATCCTTGGGGGAAGGAGGTCTCTAATTGGCTATAATGTTCCCTTTCTCCAATTATTAATGCAGCTGTAAGTGCCATGGGCGTGCACAGGAGCGTGCCTGATCGTGCACAACTGGCTGCAAGGGGAAAATCGTATATCTACGTCCTATCTTTATATTGGGCATGTAAACTCGCCCTCACAGTGATGTTTAGCATAGGCTTTTTAGTTATGCAGAATTTTCCTCCCAGAGCATTCTGGGAGACCAGGCGTGGTTTCTACTGTCTTCAGAATGCACAGTAAACAAACATTCTGCAGTAATGCAGACCAGCAATACAGATGCCACCATTTGTGATACATTTTTATGAATGTAAATTGAGTAGAGGAAAGATTTTACAATTAACAACACTGCCTATATGATTTATAAAATGTTGTTAAAAATAATCAATTGTATTTGTTAAGCTATGTTCAGTAAAGTTCCTTTTTAACTTATCATATCTTCTCTTTGATTCATTTTATATATGATGCTATAGCTATTACATCTCCCTATCAGACAGTGTTCACCTTGATAATTGTAATAGCCTCTTTTGTGGCCTACCGGCCAATAAACTGGCACAGCTTCAATCCATACAGAACTATTGCCTTATCACCTTTCCACTTGTTCCTCAAAACCTTTGCCAATCTCTCCACCGACTGGCAAATTCCTAGAAAATCCAGGTTAAGCAATTATCTTTCATCTCTAAATCTCTCTGCAATCTGGCCCTCTATACATTTCCTCACTTATTTTCACATATCGCTTTGACAGCAGTCTTGGCTCTGCATGCAACCTTCTCCTAGTCTGTGATTACAGACCTCCTAGCAACTTACCTCTTGTTTCCTTCTCATCCAGCAGTGGCTGAATAGAGTACTGGTTAAGGGCACTGCCTTTGACATGGGAGACCAGGGTTCGAATCCTGGCTAGGTCAAGTACCTATTTAGTAAGGAGTTCAAGGCAAGACTCCCTAACACTGCAGGGTGGCCTCCTGAGCGCGTCCCAGTGGCTGCAGCTCTTGAGCGCTTTGAGTCCGACAGGAGAAAAGCACTATATAAATGTTTGGATTATTATTATTTATATCCTTCTATATTGTAACCTCATAAAGGTACGACTTGCTTCCCTTTTGCCATAATTTTTTCATGTTTTATTGGACAGCAGTCTGTTTTAGCTTTAGTCACATGTTTTTGTTATTATCCCCATGTTATGTACTCATGTTTTTATAATATTTTTAGCACCATGAAAAACGAGTGTGTTAGTTAGTGTTATCAGGAGACTTCATGGGGAAGCATGTGATCAGTTTGGTCAGGTGATAGATATGCAAGTGTATGTATTAGAAAAAGGAGAGTGCATCTCTATGGCGGAACAAGCAAAAATGGTGTACAGCGTCAGTAGTAAAAGAATGGCGCCGCAGTAATTAACATAAAACGATATTTATCGTTTTATATGTTAAAACATGTTAAGCAGCAGGGATCGGGGACAGAGGCAGCAGGACACTAGGCAGCGGGGTGGAGGGAGTAGGATTAGGTGGAGGGAGGATTAGGTAGCTTTGGCATACATTACCTTGTCCCGGCCAGCGATCGCTCCTTCACTTCTTCTGTTAGTTTGCTGTAGTCCGGCAGCCAGCCAATCACCATGCAGCTTCAGTTTCCGCATGGTGATTGGCTGGATGCAGGACTCCTGCAAACTAACTATGAAGTGAAGGAGCGATCGCCGGCAGGGACAAGGCAATATATGCCAAAGCTACCTAATCCTCCCTCCACGCTGCCTAGTGTCCTGCTGCCTCTCCACCCAATCCACTCGATCCTCGCTGCCTCACTAGCCCCCTGAATTTTACAATGGCGCACCGTTCCACTAATAAATGTTTTGTAAAACGCTATTCACTGTTTTAATGTATTTACATTAAAACGGTTAATAGCGTTTTATGATCGGCGGAACGGTGCACCATTTTTCACTCGGCGCCATTTTTAAATGTATGCCTCTATGGTGCGATACCTTTAATTCAATTTGCAAATTGCAAAAGAAATGCACGTACAAGATCGCAAAAATGTGCAAGCGTATCTCACATGCCCAATGTTCCACTTCTCAGATGTTCGACCGTGGCCAGCGGGATCATGTGTGACTTGACAATGGCACGGAGCTTGCCCGGTCTTTACGCCCACCATGAACCCTTGTTGATGTCTCCCCCCGGGCTGGCCACGGTTAACGTCCAAGGAGTGGAACATTGAGCATGTGAGACACGCTTGCAAATTTATGCGAACATGTATGTGCATTTCTTTTGCAATTTGCAAACTTAATTAAAGGTATTGCACCATAGAGGCGCACTCTTCTCTCTCCTTTTTCTGATAAAGACACTTGTCAAATCCCACCGCTGAGAGAGCTGCACTGGATGCTACCTTTCCTCCTTTCATTATCTGACACTGGCATTGGAGAACTGATTCACTTTGGACATAATATCCTTTAGTCCTGGTTGTAACACAGAGCACACATATTTTTGTCTATTGTATTGAGAGATATGCAAGTCTCTGATTTGCTAGTCAGGATCATGTGTTAAAGCAGGATGTGATCGCAGCAAATCAGAGGTTTGCACATCTATCAGTAGAACAAACAAATCACATGCTGCTACTGCTACTACTACTACTGCTCCTGCTGCTTCTGCTACTATACTACTACTGCTGCTACTACTGCTGCTGCTGCCGTTGCTACTACTACGATCATGATAATTATACTGCTGCTACTACTACTACTAATTCTTTCTAATAAATATAAAAAAGTAATCTCAGTTTGCCGCAAGAATTCACCATTTTGTAAGGCCAAAATACAACAAATCCATGGTCTATCTACAGCAAATAATTAATTTTTTTCTTGATATTATGTAAGATCTTAATTCCACATATGAAAGAATCAAAAATCTATTCAGATAAGTGGATATTACATTCCGTAATTGGCAAACTGGCTGACAAAAGCAAACAAAAGGAACTCTCGAGGTTTCAAGGTAACAGCTCACGACCCTCTTTTCAAGGTAAAATAATCAGTAATTTGCTTCTTTTCAGTAAAATTCTTCTCTTCAAGAAGGAATAACGTATTGAAATGATATCATTACACAGAACAAAATTACACAGTCTGATCAACGGGTATTGTCTGGCGTTTCAAAGCTTCATTCTTTCTATGAACAATAATGGCTTCGGAGACATTCAGCAACATTGTCCAAGACACTTAGCCCAGATGACACCTGTGCTGCTCTGCTGCCTATTGCCACTCTTGGAACAATCCACCTTTCAACACTTTCCTTTAGTCTCATTCTGAGAGTCTTCTTGAGAACTCCAAGAATCAAAATCACCATGACCTGCACTTGCATATTTATTAACAGCTCTGTACATTTTGAAAAAAAAGGTATTTTACATGAATGCAAAAAGAAAAGAAATCCACAAGCAGATCACAGAGTACACCTTCATCTTGAACAGGAATGTTTATTAGTCTTGTTTGCCTTGTCCATTCATTTTTCGGTTAAAAGTTTTGGTATTTTTTTTGTTTCAAAAAGTTTTTACTGAAGAAAATAGTACACATACAGAACTTAATTTGCTCAAAGTATCCCCTACGTGTAAACAAACATATATGAACAAATCAATGGTCAACAAACATATTTTAGGTCAACTTCACTGTAAACTCACACTTAATCATCAACCAACAAACGAAACATTTCTTATGAGATACCTTATGAGAACTATAACCAGAGATCCTATACATATTGTATCGTTAAACGTATCATATAATAGCTAATTGATTCTGTCGGTCTGATATTAATTAAAGGTCATCTGAAATGAGAGGTATATGGGGGCTACCATATTTATTTCCTTTTAAACAATATCAATTGCCTTGAATCCTGCTGTTCTTTCATGCATCAGTAATGTCTGAATCACACACCTGAAACAAACATGCTTTCTTTGAATGCATTCAAACTTAAGTCAAACATCTGATCTGCATGCTTGTTCAGATTCTATGACCCAAACAAGCATGCATATCATGAAAGGATGAGAAGTAGAGGATCAGCAATAACTGCCAGACAATTTGCATTGCTTAAAAGGAAATAAATATGGCAGCCCCCATATCCCCCTGACTTCAATTGTCCTTTAAGATGTGGTTTCTCCTAGTTTGGTGCAATATGGATTCTGGTGGCTCCAGCTACATTTTGATGTATCAATGTATGCCTCAGCCCAGGATCTAGAGACTATTGCACACACCGCTACCATATATGACTCATGTTGCCAGGTGGCAACTGTATATTGAGTTGTTTTTGATTTAAATACTTCCAGCAATGCAACATAATTGAGGTATCAGTAAAGGGTAGTGTTGGGCGAACATCTAGATGTTCGGGTTCGGGCCAAACAGGCCGAACATGGCCGCGATGTTTGGGTGTTCGAGCCAAACTCCGAACATATTGGAAGTCAATGGGGACCCGAACTTTCGTGTTTTTTAAAGCCTCCTTACATGCTACATACCCCAAATTTACAGGGTATGTGCACCTTGGGAGTGGGTACAAGAGGAAAAAAAATTAGCAAAGAGAGCTTATAGTTTTTGAGAAAATCGATTTTAAAGTTTCAAAGGGAAAACTGTCTTTTAAATGCGGGAAATGTCTGTTTTCTTTGCACAGGTAACATGCTTTTTGTCGGCATGCAGTCATAAATGTAATACAGATGAGAGGTTCCAGGAAAAGGGACCGGTAACGCTAACCCAGCAGCAGCACACGTGATGGAACAGGAGGAGGGCGGCACAGGAGGAGAAGGCCACGCTTTGAGACACAACAACCCAGGCCTTGCATGAGGACAAGAAGCGTGCGGATAGCAATTTGCTTTTTGTCGGCATGCAGTCATAAATGTAATACAGATGAGAGGTTCCAGGAAAAGGGACCGGTAACGCTAACCCAGCAGCAGCACACGTGATGGAACAGGAGGAGGGCGGCGCAGGAGGAGAAGGCCATGCTTTGAGACACAACAACCCAGGCCTTGCATGCGGACAAGAAGCGTGCGGATAGCAATTTGCTTTTTGGCGGCATGCAGTCATAAATGTAATACAGATGAGAGGTTCCAGGAAAAGGGACCGGTAACGCTAACCCAGCAGCAGCACACGTGATGGAACAGGAGGAGGGCGGCGCAGGAGGAGAAGGCCACGCTTTGAGACACAACAACCCAGGCCTTGCATGAGGACAAGAAGCGTGCGGATAGCAATTTGCTTTTTGTCGGCATGCAGTCATACATGTAATACAGATGAGAGGTTCCATGAAAAGGGACCGGTGACGCTAACCCAGCAGCAGCACACGTGATGGAACAGGAGGAGGGCAGCGCAGGAGGAGAAGGCCACGCTTTGAGACACAACAACCAATGCTATACAGTGGCGGGTGAGCGGTGTACTACTGTTCCCAGCAGAGACACAGAGTGGCAGTAAACACAATGCTATATAGTGTGGGTGAGCGGTGTACTACTGTTCCCAGCAGCGACACAGAGCACAATGCTATACAGTGGTGGGTGAGCGGTGTACTACTGTTCCCAGTAGCGACACAGAGCACAATGCTATACAGTGGTGGGTGAGCGGTGTACTACTGTTCCCAGCAGCGACACAGAGCACAATGCTATACAGTGGTGGGTGAGCGGTGTACTACTATTCCCAGCAGCGACACAGAGCACAATGCTATACAGTGGTGGGTGAGCGGTGTACTACTGTTCCCAGCAGAGACACAGAGTGGCAGTAAACACAATGCTATATAGTGTGGGTGAGCGGTGTACTACTGTTCCCAGCAGCGACACAGAACACAATGCTATACAGTGGTGGGTGAGCGGTGTACTACTGTTCCCAGCAGCGACACAGAGCACAATGCTATACAGTGGTGGGTGAGCGGTGTACTACTGTTCCCAGCAGCGACACAGAGCACAATGCTATACAGTGGTGGGTGAGCGGTGTACTACTGTTCCCAGCAGAGACATAGAGTGGCAGTAAACACAATGCTATATAGTGTGGGGGAGCGGTATACTACTGTTCCCAGCAGCGACACAGAGCACAATGCTATACAGTGGTGGGTGAGCGGTGTACTACTGTTCCCAGCAGCGACACAGAGCACAATGCTATACAGTGGTGGGTGAGCGGTGTACTACTATTCCCAGCAGCAACACAGAGCACAATGCTATACAGTGGTGGGTGAGCGGTGTACTACTGTTCCCAGCAGAGACACAGAGTGGCAGTAAACACAATGCTATATAGTGTGGGTGAGCGGTGTACTACTGTTCCCAGCAGCGACACAGAGCACAATGCTATACAGTGGTGGGTGAGCGGTGTACTACTGTTCCCAGCAGCGACACAGAGCACAATGCTATACAGTGGTGGGTGAGCGGTGTACTACTGTTTCCAGCAGCGACACAGAGCACAATGCTATACAGTGGTGGGTGAGCGGTGTACTACTATTCCCAGCAGCGACACAGAGCACAATGCTATACAGTGGTGGGTGAGCGGTGTACTACTGTTCCCAGCAGAGACACAGAGTGGCAGTAAACACAATGCTATATAGTGTGGGTGAGCGGTGTACTACTGTTCCCAGCAGCGACACAGAGCACAATGCTATACAGTGGTGGGTGAGCGGTGTACTACTGTTCCCAGCAGCGACACAGAGCACAATGCTATACAGTGGTGGGTGAGCGGTGTACTACTGTTCCCAGCAGCGACACAGAGCACAATGCTATACAGTGGTGGGTGAGCGGTGTACTACTATTCCCAGCAGCGACACAGAGCACAATGCTATACAGTGGTGGGTGAGCGGTGTACTACTGTTCCCAGCAGAGACACAGAGTGGCAGTAAACACAATGCTATATAGTGTGGGTGAGCGGTGTACTACTGTTCCCAGCAGCGACACAGAGCACAATGCTATACAGTGGTGGGTGAGCGGTGTACTACTGTTCCCAGCAGCGACACAGAGCACAATGCTATACAGTGGTGGGTGAGTGGTGTACTACTGTTCCCAGCAGCGACACAGAGCACAATGCTATACAGTGGTGGGTGAGCGGTGTACTACTATTCCCAGCAGCGACACAGAGCACAATGCTATACAGTGGTGGGTGGGTGAGCGGTGTACTACTGTTCCCAGCAGCGGCACAGAGCAAAATGCTATACAGTGGTGGGTGAGCGGTGTACTACTGTTCCCAGCAGAGACACAGAGTGGCAGTAAACACAATGCTATACAGTGGTGGGTGAGCGGTGTACTACTATTCCCAGCAGCGACACAGAGCACAATGCTATACAGGGTGAGCGGTGTACTACTGTTCCCAGCAAAGACACAGAGTGACAGTAAACACAATGCTATATAGTGTGGGTGAGCGGTGTACTACTGTTCCCAGCAGCGACACAATGACTGGGGGGACCCTGGCTAGCCTGGCTGGAGAGAGAACTACCCTGCCTGCCTACCCAAAGCTAAACTCACAGACAAATGGCGGAGAAATGACGTGGATCAGGTATTTATTTACCCGAACCATGTGACCCGTTCGGGTCCGAACCACGTGACCCGTTCGGCCAATCACAGCGCTATCCGAACGTTCGGGGAACGTTCGGCCATGCGCTCTTAGTTCGGCCATATGGCCGAACAGTTTGGCCGAACACCATCAGGTGTTCGGCCGAACTCGAACATCACCCGAACAGGGTGATGTTCTGCAGAACCCGAAAAGTGGCGAACACTGTTCGCCCAACGCTAGTAAAGGGTACTGTCTCCGCCTCCAGTTCACTTCTGTAATTTCTGACTTTAAAGTCAGAAAACCACTGCGCAGCTGCGTCATCGCTCCTGCTGATGTCCCCAGGAGTGTATTGCGCAGGCAGAGTTTGTGGCGAGGAATATATATACTTCTATTGCATTCACTATTTAGTCCCTGTATGTGCTTTAAGGTGTACCCCCCTTACTATTAAGGACTATCTATTATTGTAATATTGTTACAGAACCCAGTGCAATTATTTTTGCTGTTAGTAATTTTTTTTTATTGTTGTTGAATTTTTCTAATAAAGTCATTGGTTACAACATCATATATTTTTGTAGTATCGGTGCTTTCTTCATAAGGGATTTCTTTTTCTTTGTGTGTGTATATATATACATATATATATATATATATATATATATATATATATATATATATATATTATAAATATATTATATATATATATATATATATATATATATATATATATATATATATATATATATATATATATATATATATATATAGTCAGCAGGCGAGAGGACACCGTACAGGCGCAGTGGTTTTCCGACTTTAAATTTGGAAATTCCAGAAGTGAACTTGAGGCGAAGACAGGAACAATGGTGAGTGGCTGCGTGGGCAAAGGACGTCTGCGGGGGGCCATTAGAAGCCCCAGGTAAGTTCAACTCTTTTTCCCCCTACAGTAGTCCTGTCAAAGGTTCTTACTTTTCTTATGTGTAATGAAGATAGCTCTAAAACCCTTCCTGACACATAAGAAAAAAAAAGTACTGTCGAATCGATATTATTCCTAGTATTTTCTTGCTTGCTGGTGGTTTAAAAAGCATTTGTTTGACAAGATGTGAAAATATCTCCTAGTCCTAGGAGAAAACTTTGGAGAAAAAGTGAATTGCATATGGGCCTATGTGCCCAAGGTATTCCAGCTTCATTTCCAGCTTTTCTTCTTCTGAAATCAGTAAGGGTTTATTTATTTAAGGATTGACTGATTCAATCTTCTCGCAGTCCAAGAGACTCATACATACGTCTTCTTCAGCACCACACCTTGAAGGTGTTGATTCTTTGGTGTTCAACCTTCCTTATGGTACAACCAGGGGCGCCTCTAGGCATAGGCAGTACAGTCCATTGCCTGGAGTGTCATTGGTCCTGGGGGGCGCCATGTTGCAGAATTTAGCCCCACCCCAAATTAAGCCACACCCCTTGCTTCTGCTGAATCTACTTAGCGTAAGTTGCAGGCAGCTGACACCTCTGTGCCTTGTGCATCCTTCTTTCCTCCTTTGTGCCATCTCTGCCTCCTTCTGTGCCTTTTTTGCCTCCGTATGTCCCCTTTGCCTTTATTTGTTCCCTTGTGCTACCTCTGCCCCCCTGTTCCTCCTTTAGTCCCACTCTGCCTCCTTCTGTCCTCCTGTTCCTCCTTCTGTTTCCCTTTGTGCCTCCTTCTGTCTCCATGTGCCTCTTTAGTCCCCATGTGCCACCTCTGTCCCCTGCATCTTCCTCTGTCCCCTGCATCTTCCTCTGTCCCCATGTGCCTCCTTCTGTCCCCATGTGCCTCCTTTAGTCCCCCTGTGACTCCTTCTGTCCCCCTTTGTGCCTCCTTATGACCCATTGTAGAGGGTGCCAGGCTGACCAGGCATGAGTGCTGTGCAGGGAGGACCGCGGTCAACCCCCGCCAGGTGTTGTGTCCCCAGATGGTGAACAGGCTTGCGGCGTCAAATAGACTCCGCATCAGTTCACTGGCTCACAGCCCATAAGCTCACTTCTGCAGCCTTACATTACATGTATTTTCTGGTGAAACACTGCCCGCATTGCGAATTTTCTGATGAAACGCTGCCGCATTATGATTGTTTTCATAGAAGGGCGCCATGGGGGTGGGGGGGGGGGGGGGGGCACCACAGATTTTCTCACATGGAGTGACAACATGGCTAGAGGCGCCCCTGGGTACAACTTTTACAACTATTACTACTGGAAAAACCATGGCTTTGATGATATGCACCCTTCTTGCATCATCTTTGATCATCTTTCATACAAGACTTGCTGCGTTTGAAAGGTGACGATCATTTTAATAAAATTAATGAAAAAGGACTTGTTAAATTGCCCCTTTCTCATTAATTTCCTGAGTGTCTGAGATGAGCTGACTTTGTGGCCGGCCCAGTCTAAAAGAAGCTCTGCTCTGTCAAAAGTTTAGAATAATTCAATATATGATCAAGCAGCTTAAAATTCAATTGGAATTAGAACATAGCTTTTCAGATAAGTAGAAATCTTCATGCTTAATGCACTGCTATTAGGTGTTTCCTATTTTTATATATGTTTGGAATGATGTCTAGCATTCCACATTAAACCATAATTAAAGTCATCTGAGGATTTCCCAGCAGCGACTTTTAAATGGCAAGGGATTTTGTCAGTAAAAAATTGCTGTGACCAATATATTAACGCGTTGGCATTCAGGAGAAGAAAATGTGATCATGACATGAATTGTTTGGTTGGAAATGTACAGAAAATGGCACCTGTCACTGTTTAACAACCTGCTTTGCCAACTTAACCGTACAGATGTGACTGTTGGCAATGACATTACATTATTCTTGTAAAAGCAAACTTTCAAAGATAACTTCCTTAACCAGTTCAGCCCACAGTGTTGTTCACTTTATGCATCCAAGCAACTTTCACCTCCCATTCATTCGCCAATAACTTTGTTGCTACTTATCACATTGAAATTAGCTATATTTTGTTTTTTTCCGCCACCATTTAGGCTTTCTTTGGGTGGTACATTTTGTTAAGAATTATTTTATTCTAAATCCATTTTAACAGGAAGATTAACCTCCTTAGCGGTAACCCCGTGCTGGACACGGGGTAAGCCGCTGCGGAGGATTGTTAGGTGCCATTTGGTAATTATTTTAATAAATAGTTCCCAATGGGTATTGCATTTAGAAAGCTTAGTAACTGATCTGATAGCAGAGACTATTTGTGCACTGTCAATTTGTGAGGATAGGTCGTATGACCAAACTTGTGCATATTTATTAAGAGGAGAAACAGAAGGTGCGATTAGATCATTGTACCATATTGTTATGGAGCCTTGTATTGCTTTTTTTGTGTTTAGCATAGTTACAATTCCACTATTCAACTCTGGTATGGAGATTTGCTTGGATCTTAAAAAACTGATTAGTTTATAGCATGCGAATCTTACCTTGGTAGAAATATTGTATTCAGTTAGTATTTCAGAGAAGGTTTTGATAAGTGAATTTGAATAGAGCTCATTTAAGGTCGAGATCCCAGAATCTTCTAACTCAGCAATATTAATGCCTTGAATTAGGATTTGCATTGTGGATATGTAAATTTTGGGTTTTACACAGATCTCGTCATGCGGTGGGTGTTTGAGGTAATACTCCCATGCTAGTAATGTGGATTGAATCGTTAGAAAGTTTGTTTTAGGTGGTCCATGTCCTAGGATTATGCTAGAGAGCACATCTCTCAGTTCATTTTTAAGCAGTTTACCTTCCATAGATACCCATTTTTTTCCTTCAGAGTTCGTCCACCAGGAGTTAACAGGTTCTAAATTGCATGCATAATAATAGGCATTTATATCAGGGAGGCCAATCCCACCCATTTTCTTTGGCAGGATTAAGATGGAATGTGATATACGAGATTTCTTCCCATTCCAAATAAAGTGATTTATAATTTTTTGGAGGTCTTTAAAATACGTATTTTTGATAGGTATTGCGATTGTGCGAAATAGGTAAAGGATTTTTGGTAATAAAAACATCTTAAAGGCTGATAACTTGCCTGACCATGAGAGGTAGAATTTTTTAAAAGTCGAACACTCTTTTTTGACCTTTTCCAATAGAGGTATAAAGTTGTATTGGAATAAGTCAGATGCTCTTGTTGTCAATTGTATACCCAGGTACTGTACAGCCAAGTCTGCCCATGGAAATGTAAACTTTTTTTTGGATGGCAGTTTCAATATTTGGGGGCAAGTTGAGGCCAAGAACATAGGATTTATGCTGGTTGAGCTTGTAGTAGGAAGCATTGGAAAATTCTTGTAGTTCTTTGGTAAGGTGTGTCAGGGAATGTAAGGGGTTTGTAAGTACTAAAGCCACATCATCTGCAAATAGGCTGATAATGTGTTGATCCTTGCCAATTGTAATACCTTGAATGTTTGGTGACTGTCTAATTCTTTGTGCTAGGGTTTCCATGAGTAGTACAAATATTATTTGTGAGAGCGGGCAGCCTTGTCTTGTACCGTTGGTTTTACTAAAGTGGTCAGATAGGAAGCCTGTGGCATTAACTCTAGCCGATGGGTTATTGTATAGCGCCATTATAGCTGTCAGTATGGGGCCTTGTAGGCCAAATTTAATTAGAGTTGCCCTTAAAAAACCCCAGTGGACTCTGTCGAACGCCTTCTCGGCATCCAATGTAAGGAGCAGAGAAGGCGTTCGACAGAGCTCAATGTGACGTAAAATATTCATCATCCGCCTGGTGCCATCAGGCGCTTGCCTTCCCTTAGTGAAACCTACTTGGTCTGTTTTCAATAATATAGGGGTGATTTCCATAAGGCGGCTTGCTATTATTTTTGCGTATAATTTAATATCAGTGTTGAGCAAAGATATCGGTCTGTAGTTGGTTGTACATGTGTGGTCTTTGTCTGGTTTAGGAATGACTGATATGGTGGCTTCGAGATATTCCTTCGGGATGATAGTGCCTAGTAGAGTTGGGCCGAACGGTTCGCCTTCGAACGGTTCCATGCGAACTTCAGTGGTTCGCGTCCGCGTCCCGCAGGCGAACTTTTGCGGAAGTTCGGTTCGCCCCATAATGCACCATGAGGGTCAACTTTGACCCTCTACATCACAGTCAGCAGGCCCAGTGTAGCCAATTAGGCTACACTAGCCCCTGGAGCCACTCCCCCCCTACTAAAAGGCAGGCAGCGGCGACCATTACGGTCACTCGTGTGCCTGCATTAGTGAGAGTAGGGCGAGCTGCTGCACACTCTCTCTCATAGGGAAAGATTAGTTAGGCTTAGCTTGTCCCTGGCTGCATACCTGTTCTGTGAACCCACCACTGCATACCTGTTCTGTGAACCCACCACTGCATACCTGTTCTGTGAACCCACCACTGCATACCTGTTCTGTGAACCCACCACTGCATACCTGTTCTGTGAACCCACCACTGCATACCTATTCTGTGAACCCACCAATGCATACCTGTTCAGTGAACCTGCCACTGCATACCTGTACTGTTCAGTGAACCCGCCACTGCATACCTGTTCTGTTCAGTGAACCCGCCACTGTATACCTGTTCTGTTCAGTGAACCCGCCACTGCATACCTGTTCTGTTCAGTGAACCCGCCACTGTATACCTGTTTTGTTCAGTGAACTCGCCACTGCATACCTGTTCTGTTCAGTGAACCCGCCACTGTATACCTGTTCTGTTCAGTGTGTCAGTGTGAAGCAGTACCTTAATTACACTACCTGATTGATGTATACACATGCAAGATGTTTTAAAGCACTTTAGGCCTGTCATTTAGCATTCAATATGATTTCTGCCCTTAAAACGCTGCTTTGCGCCAAATCCAGATTTTTCCTGGGGACTTTTGGCGTGTATCCCACTCCGCCATGCCCCCCTCCAGGTGTTAGACCCCTTGAAACATCTTCTCCATCACTTTTGTGGCCAGCATAATTTTTTTTTTTTTCAAAGTTCGCATCCCTATTGAAGTCTATTGCGGTTCGCGAACTTTAACGCGAACCGAACCTTTCGCGAAAGTTCGCGAACCCGGTTCGCGAACCTAAAATCGGAGGTTCGGCCCAACTCTAGTGCCTAGCATAAATGTGTTAAATAGTTTAGTTAAGGTTGGGGTTAGTTCCTTTGAGAATAAAATATAGTATTCATTAAGGAACCCGTCTGGTCCTGGTGCTTTGTTTCTTAAGGTGGCATTTTTTAACAGCACCATTGTTTCATCAAATGTGATTGATGCAATTTTTACGATGGAAAGTAATCAGGTATTATTACTTAGTATTTATATAGAGCCAACATATTCTGCAGTGCTTTACAGTGTCTTGCCACTAACTGTTCTTTAGAGGAGCTCACAGTCTAATCCCTACCATAGTCATATGTTAATCACAGTCTAGGGTTAATTTTGTGTGTGTGGGATTAAACTTTTCTGTATGTTTTTGGGGTGCGGTAGGTAACCTGGGTGTCCGGAGGAAACCCACGTAGACACGAGGAGGCCATACAAACTCTGTGCAACTGTTGCCCTGGCTGGGATTTAAACAGAGACCCAGTGTTGCAAGGCGAGAGTGCTAACCACTGTGCCACCGTGCTGCCCTGATGAAGCACCGGTTAGTCCGACACAAAACAGCTGTTGACCCTGTACTGATTTGTAACACTACTGTATGTATAGGATGCATGCCTGTTCCAACCATTGATATGATTAACTTTTTTAGAAGTAAGAAATCAATGCATGTGCCCTGTCACTCTTTCTTCTTTGAGTGTATGGTCCTCTAGTCTTGGCAGATGGGGCAAGTAAATTTAAAAGTGTAGCTGGGGTTTTATCTAATAAGCAAAGCAGCCGTTATGCCGCACCACTTTGAACGTAGCCTAGGTTACATGTGTACATATGGTGCCACCCATGACTATGCCCACTTTCTGGCATTTAGACACACCCATTTTGTGCTTTGCGCGCTGTAGATGGATACTACGTAAGTGCCCAGAGGTGCCCTGGATCTGCCAGGACCCTAGCAATGCCCCTGGCCACAGCCATAGAATGACATACTACCATGACCCCAAATACCTCTGCACTTTGGCCTGCCTCTGCCTCTCATGTTTGCTATAGTGAGTGACCAGCCATGGAGTATTGTCAGAAATGTCTGTGACTCCTCAACAACACACTGACTGATATTACCGACAGTAGCACACACAGTAGTAAGGTGACCCGGCATGGGCATTGATGTGACACTCACACAGTTACCAGAAAAGGGTATTGTCACAAATGTCTGTGACACTTTTTTATTTTTTAAACCGCACCCTGACTGACATCACTGACAGTAACTCACAGTAGTAAGGGGACAGGGGTGTTGGTGTGACACTCATAGAGTTACCAGCAAAGGGGTATTGACAGTTTGTCACAAATGTCTGTGATAATTTTTTTAAATTTTAAATGGCACACTGTACAGTGAAAATGCCGATATTCTTTTTGCATTAATTTTCTCAAAAATAATGTTAAATTTGACTTTCGAGCAATGCCATCGAAAATCATTTTGTAATAAGTTTGTGATTTTTCATATTTTTGGCAAATTTTTGTGCTAAAAATAAACATGGTTTTGCTTTAAAAATTATGATTTTTCGCAGTAAGAAAATAAAGATTTTTGCGCTTTCCCAAATTTTTGCCGTTTTGAGAAAATAGTGTATTTTCGTGAAAAAATTCTCGAAATCGAAAATGCCATTTTCAATGCAAAAATAACTTAAACAAAAATTTGCAAGCAACACTGCATATCACCAACAGTAACGCACACAGTAGTAACTAGTCAGGGCCCTTTTCCACTACGGCGTTTGCGATGGCTGAATCGCAAAAACGCAAACCGCTAGTGATTTTCAAATCGCTACGGTTTGCTTTTTAACATAGGAATCGCGGTAGGCCATTTCCACTACTGCGACTCGATTTTTACTTAATTGCGATCGCGCCGCGGAACGATTATTGCCGCGATTTTGCTATGCAGTGCATAGCATAGCAAAATCGTGATCGCAAACGTCGGGTAATCGCAGCAAAATTTAGCACTTTTGCTGAATCGCAATTGCTAGCGTTCAGCGCGAACGTTAGCGATTGCTAGTGGAAAAGGGCCCTCAGGTGACATGGCCCGGGTGTTGGTGTGACACTCACACAGTTACCAACAAAGTCACTCACAAATGTCCATGACACTTTTTCTTTTTTTTCTTTTAAACGGAACACTGACGGTTATCACAAACCGTAACACACATAGTAGTTAGGTGACATAGGTGTAGGTATGACGCTGTGTGGGGATCAGTGACAATCATTCACTTATGCACACAGTGACGGCAGGCTGTAACGGTGACGCATTCAGCCACACACTACACTGTTTACAGGTGTTGTGTTGTAACAACACACAGCACACTGACCAAAAAATCCAACACCAAAATGTCAAAAGGACTTTTGAGGTCAGGAAGAGTCCTCAAAAGGTTGGGGGGCCCCTAGCTGGTGCACTGCAAGAAGAAGAGTACCTAGGGAGCAGCTACACAGCAAAATATACCTAGCCTATCACTGTCCCTCTATTTGCTCTTCTCCCTAGACTGACTAAGGGCTGGTTCAGACGGACGCTTGCAGAGCGTTTACTGCCAGCGTTCAGGGCTTGGCGTTAAACGCTCCCATTCAAGTGAATGGGAGCGTTTGTACCAAGCTTTTACGCGCGTTTGCACGAACGCGGCGTTCGGGTCCCGATTTTCACTGGCGTTCAAGGAGCCCCTGGAAGCTACATGTTGCTTCCAGGGGCGGTTAACTAGGGGAAGAAAAAACGCGACCGCATCCGAACGCAATGCGAACACTGCTGAAAGCCCGAACGCATTGCCGCCGCAACGCCAACGAACGTGACGCCTCAAAACGTCCGTCTGAACCAGCCCTAAATAGTGAAAATTGCCCCAGGGATCATGCCTTTTTATGTGGTGGGGGAGTGGCCCAGGTGGTGAGTCTGTCTGATTGGCTGTCCTGTCCCACCTGACTTCAGGGCTCCATAATAAAAGAACGGCCCTTATAGTTTGTGTTATTGCGAATGTGCAGGTAATGACTGTACATCGATGAACTTGTTCGGCCATCTCTCCCAAGAAGGAATGTACTTCCAGGTGCTCTGCACTGCTAGAAATTCCATTCATGGGATACTGGAATGATCATAATCACAAATAAGAGCTCCGTTTCTATAATAAAAAAAAGAAAAAAAAAGCCTGGGAATGGGATACAACCTGTTATTTTGTAAGTCAAGTTGTGTATAATAGGTACCATTATGCCAAGGAAATGATCAGCTTGAGGTAGGAGAGATTAAATAAAATGACAATCTGTAGACATGACTCCTTCCTTAGCTTACATTTGCTTCTGATATAATCAGCTTAATAAACAGAAATAAAATATTAAAATGACTGATATGAACACAAAAGCGCTCTAGGCAACATCATTAATTAATCTTTGGAGGGCGATAAAAAAAAAGACTTTTTATGTGGAGTATTTTCAGTGGTTTGCTTCTTTTCTTCTGTAAGACAGTTACAATATCCTCTAATCATTCTTTTGTCACCTAAAGTATAACCCTGGGATGGCTTTAAAATGCCGTTTATTGCAGGTTTCCGAACCGTTTTATTAAATCAAAATGCCTGTTATTTTCTGCTATAATACAGTGGAATTGTGAATGCATTACTTAAGAACATTGGACTATTATTTAGAGGCAAACAAACAATAGCAGACATACCATATCTATAATTTCAAAGTTTTCAGTGAGTCACACATGTAGTTTGTAGTTGAGAAAGTTATTCATTATGGGCTGATTTTGAAATAAAGCATTGAATTAGCAATATCATGGGAATATAGGCTGGGCTCAGTTCACGTGGAATTTAAAATTGTAAAAACGCGCCTGCTTCTGCAGTTGTTTTAATGTTAAGTTCCACTTTCCTTAAAGAGGAGCTGTCAGCCATACTATCTCAGGAAAAAAAAAACAAATATATAAGTACCTGTAGATAAATACTTGCTCTACTTACATAATAGATGTATCGCACTGTCCATGTTATGATTCCTGTGAATTTTATAAAGGAAAAGTATAGAATCCTAATCTAGACAGTTTCCATATTTACTGTGGCTATTTTGAAGCCAGTCCTGATGTAACATCTACCCTTAGTCTCCTCTGCCTGATTTGCCTGCCCTTCACTATAGAAAGTGCATTGTTTCAGCCTGAGATATGTTGGCCAATCAGAGAGGAACAGAGGTGTGGGAGGGGAAGACAGGAGGGAAAGAGGCTCCAGCTAATCAGGCTGCATTAGTTAAGTCTGAGGGGACACAGAGAAGCAAAAAAAGACAACCCAGCATGCCCTGCAACTTCTCTTTTGTGTACCAAATTTTCTGTGTACCAAATAAGAGTCATGTAAACTGGGGAATGATGATTTATCAACAAGAAAAGTAATAGTTATTTTAACTTTTGAATTGCCTGATTAGCATCCTTATTACTTGTTTAGCAGATAAAAATAAAGAATCGATTTTTGATTTTATGCCCGACAGTTACTCTTTAATAAGTGTTGAAAAATTCATTATGTGGAACAGCTATTTTTTTTCCATTTTTGTAAAATGACCTTACCATTTCAGCACAACTACAAACTTTCTAAAGCTAAAAATACACTCATATTGCACTCATTTGCAACCATAGCAACAGTACTCTCTCTTCAGTGCAGGATCATCCATTAGGCAACTTAGACAGGTGTCTGGGGCCTAGTGGGTATCAAGGGGCCCACCTGCCACCTTCTCTGACCTTTCTCCAATTTAGCTTACCAAAAGGACCACAAGGGGGTGCCAAATCAACTATCTTCCTTAGGGGCCTATTATATCTTAATCAATCTCTGACTCTGTTCATTCTCCCCATTCTCCTTTCTATAGGACAGAATGGGTTGTTGGGCAGACAGCCAAACAGCTCATCTGTACACTGATCAGGGGATAACGTGTCCTAAAGCAATCAGGGAAGGTGATATCGAGTCGAGTGTCATTTATTACATGTGAATAAAGCTTTAGTCAGTTGAGATTATTGATTGTGATAATTTTTGCCAGCGGTCTGCCCACTGGAAAGAGTTGGATCAAGTGCAAGGGTAGTTTTTAATTGAATAGTGTGCCAAAACTCCCATTACTTAAACAACCTTGGTGATTTGTGTTCCAAGATCACAATCCATTTGTGCAATATCAGCCTTGGTCCTTTTGTTGCTGGGTGCTTTGAGAGTAGATATCAGGTGACCAAAGATTAATTCAGTGCTGAATTTCTTCATTAGGTGAGTATTTAGGGCTTTTTTTTAAAACAAAAATTGGAATTGTGGAGATTAGGGCTAGGTACTGGTATGCGGGGATGCTGTTAAGTCATAGGAATAGTTAATATTAGGAAGAGGTTTTTGGATTTTTATTTATTTACTGTAATAGATAGCGGAGATGCCGCCGCAGCGGTGAACGGCATGGCGGCTGTCTCCGCGTCTCAGCCGGCGGCCTCAGCCACGCAGTTACATGGTGGAGTTTTGCTTGGTCCTTCCGTTGCACATAGACTGAGGGCTACGTGCGCGCGCCAGGCGACAGGACCTTTATGCGAATAGAATGGGAGTCAGCTGATCGGCCGGTCAGCTGACTCCAGCAGTGCTCCTGATTGGCTGAGTGACTGGGGCTGCGCTGTGGGGCACTCTCAGTATATATAGGACCTGCCTGTCAGTAGCTCCTCGTCTGCTGTTGCAAATGCTACGTGTTAGCACTCAGACCTTAGTCAGATCCCAAAGTGTGCTAGAACCAGCAGGAGCTGGGGATCCACACTTAGTCAGATTCTGTTGATAGCTAAAGTACTAATTGGATTGTATTATTTGTTATGACCTTCTGCTAGCCTTGACTACTCTTCTGCTTACTGATTCTGTGTTTCTGCCTATCTGATCCTGTTGCCGACTCAGCCTGAACACTACTCTGATTTAAGCTTTCTGTCTTTGTACCGTATCTGTCCGTTTGTTGACGAACCTGCTTGTCTGACTCTTCTGCCCTCACCAGTGAGCCTAGTCTCTGGTGAGGGATTCTCTGTACACCTTAATCACCTGCTCCTCAGGTGACCAGTAGCTGCAGTACAGTCTTAATCACCTGCTCCTCAGGTGACCAGTAGCTGCAGTACAGTCTTAATAAACTGCTCCTCAGGTGACTAGTAAACTACGGTACTGTACTCATCAACTGCTCCTCAGGTGATTAGGAGCTGCAGTACAGTCTTGATCTCCTGCCCCTCAGGTGATCACCTGCTGCAGTACAGTCTGAATCACCCACTCCACGGGTGATCAGTATACGTTGTCTTACTGTGCACCACCCGCTCCTCGGGTGAACTGATTACTAGTTCATCTGCATCTCCAGCTTGCTGGAGTGCTGATCCCTGTGTTCTATAGAGATATCTCCCTCTACCAGCTTCTCTGGGGGAGTTGGTATCTCTATCTGTATTACTGTTGCACCAAACACCTATCTTTACATCTGGTTGTCCTGTGTCTCGCTATACTCACATTATTGGTGATTCTGCAGATCACCACATAATCAGGTATAGTATCTGTATTATTGGTGATACTGCAGATCACCAATAATCAGATAATCTGTTCTTGCTGACACCAGCCGTTACATTTACTTTATTTTTTTTTTTTTGGGGGGGGAGGGGTGTTATTGGGGCAATTGATAGAACTTCTATTCGGAAATGTTGTAGGGGTAATTGTTTTTAATGTTGCAGTGAGTTGTGTTAGGGGTGGTTTGATGGTCTGTGAAGAGGATATTTTATATGGGAGAACAGTAATAAAAATGTTATGCCCCCAGGGCATAGTATTTTTATAGGAATAGGTCATTCTTCTTATACATGCATCAATCTGAGGATAAAGGTCCCAAAACTCAATAAGCAGAAGTTACAGACAGACAGGCATAATATCAGAAATTAGCTGAGGTCTGATTAGGCAGCAGTGACCGGTGAGTCAGGAACAGGCTAAAATTAGTAACATGAAGGAATAGCCTGGAATAATTGGGATCAGCAAAAATATGCAGAACCCAGGAACACACTTGAGACAAGAATGGGATGCAACTTAACCATACAGCACAAGCTGGCTCACCAATGCATCCTTCTAAAGAACTTTTGGCTCCAAGGTAAAATGATGCATTCATACACATATATACGCTCTAGGGCATGCCACATATGGTACGAGGTACATGTGGGATACATGTTTCACGTGAATCAACACCGTTAAGAGCCTACCTCAACACACAGGTGGGTTTGCATATATGTATAGTCAATCAAGCACATACTGCCTAAATACATGTACACCCATTGGTTGGTCTCAGCAGCTGTGTCTGGCCCTTTCACTTACTCTGAGCTTCTCTCCCCGGGCAATGTATAACAACTACAGTTGTACCTTTTACTAGCGATTTTCAGTTCTCCTACATACATTTCTCCTCAAACATTCATAAGGAAGAATGTAACCAATTTAATAGATTTTCATCCTATAACGGTGCTAGGTTGTTCCCTGGATTGGAATATCTGTCTCAGCATGCACTGCTGTTGAGGTACAGGTTCTGCTGAAACACCTGATGCATCCAGCAATATTGCTCCTGGGCTTCCTGTCTCTGAACTGACTTCATTGGCAGGAATGTGTTCCCACAGCTGCTGTGCATCAGCTGGGTGATCAGTGGGTGATTAGAGGGGAGAACAGATGTAAATAATGCACTGGGGAGGTGATCAGAGGGGGTCTGGGGGGCTATCTGAGGGTGTGGGTGGGTGATTGGGTGCCCGCAAGGGGCAGATTAGGGTCTGATCTGATGGGTAGCAGTGACAGGTAGTGACAGGGGGTGACGGGGTGATTGATAGGTGATCAGTAGGTGATTGCAGAGGAGAATATATGCAAGCAATGCACTGGCGAGTTGATCAGAGGGGGTCTGGGGGGCTATCTGAGGGTGTGGGCAGGTGATTGGGTGCCCGCAAGGGGCAGATTAGGGTCTGATCTGATGGGTAGCAGTGACAGGTGGTGACTGGGGGTGACGGGGTGACGATCATTGGGACCACCAGGGCAGGAGGCAGCCTGTATAATACGCTTTGTATACATTACAAAGCGTATTATACTCTTCCATTGCGGCGATCGAGGGGTTAACAACCCGCCGGTGCTTTTTTCGAACGGCCGGCGGGTTGACGTCGTGGGTGGGCGGAGCCTATTGCCGGGGGATGCGCGCGCATCACAGCCCGTAATCCCCGGCCAGCTGGAGTCCCAGGCCCCAACGCTGATTGACGTTACGTGGTCCTGGGCGTGCCACTTTACTGCCGCCCATAGGTAGTGGGCGGTCGGCAAGTGGTTAAGGACCAAAGAAGTGGAAGATTCCCACTGCCTGTGATGAGATGCGGGTGCATACTCCACGAACATGCAAACTTTTTGGACCGCAATAGATTTCAATGGGCAGGCGAACTTTCAAAACTTCAAACATTAATTCTGGCCACAAAAGTGGTGGAAAAGATGTTTCAGACAATGTTATATTGCCTATTTTTGAGTTTGTGACTTTCTGGAGGGAGTACCTATCTAACAGGAAAAAAATCTATCCTGGTGTATGTACCCTGTGCATGTGAGTAAAACATGTAGTCCTTTTCTTCTCCATGAGATGCTCTCCAGGGGTCGTATAGATCCAATTTAGCTAGAAGAGAGGAAAGTGCATTAGGGGGTCTCCCATTATGGCTAGAAGAGTCTAATTTTTCGTCATATATATCGTGTTGAAGTCTCCTCCAATTATCAATTTGGGGTTTCATGGCTGTAACTTTAGGGTTTTTAATTGATTTAATCTGACTTTTGTTAGGTGCATACAGGTTCACCAAAGTGTACGGAGAGCCATTAATTAGACAGCAAAGAAGGATATATATCGGCCACGTGTAACTTTAACATCCAAGTCTTTGTGAAAAGCTATCAGAACTCAGAGGATAGTTAGCATTTTGGCATATAGGTGCTCCTCCGTCTTGAAAATTGGTCTCTTGTATGTATAGGATATCTGTGTGGTGGCGAGCTGCTCCTTTCCATAGTGAGTGTCTTTTGGCTGGGATGTTTAAACCCTTAACATTCATAGAGGTGCATATCAGCATTTTTTAAATAGGGGATGATAGATTTTGTGAGGAATAAAAAACATTGTATTGTACAGCTGAGATACCTCGCGTTTCACCTCCATGGATTGGAGAAGGGAAGGAGGGGACAGGTAGGATGCAGATCTATTGTGAGTGCATTAATCAGAAGTAGATTTTCTTGAATGTTCCAAATCTTAATGTAAAGGAGTACAGAAAGGAAGAGAGTCCGATGGATGCATGGGAAAACTCCATTGGGGGAACTGGGCAAGTCCTTAACCTAAGCGAGTCATAACTTACCATTAGTCAGTAGCACGTGTATTATCTAGAGGTCAGCAATACCCCATTAGGAAACTAGTTGCCAATCTTGTGGGACTTTTGCTGAGGGTGCAGATTTTCCTGTTTTTGGACCTGATTCTGTGAACTTAAGGTTCCAGGAAGAAAAGAGCTTGTTGCCATCATCCATGGACAAGATGGAGAAAATATTTCCATTCTTGGTGGGGAATCCCCAGCGATAGGGAATATTATTGTCACACAGGGTTTTGGTGATTGGAAGAAGGGACTTGCTTTTAGCTAATGTGGCTTGAGAAAGATCTGAGTAGAGCGTGATGTTCTTATACGGGTCCAGTAGAGCCCCTCTTTGTTTATAACAAAGCAGAAGATTTTCTTTGGTTGGATAAAAGAGAAATTTGCAGATAACATCTCTTGGTGTACTAGCAGGCAGATGTGCTTGTTTAGGAAGCCTGTGGACTCTTTCTTGGATAATTATATATCCGATAATTGCGGCAGGGCAGCATGAATTAGCTGTTGGACGCATTGGTTAAAGTTGTTGCACTGTCTCGTCTATCCCTCTAAATTTCAGGTTTCATCTTCTATTTCTATCCTCTAAGTCTGCTGCTTTCATTTAATCCAGGTAATGTCACTCTGTGTCTCCTCCATATAATCTACTTATTTATTGTATTCAGTGGTTAATGCTGCAATACTGTTCTCTACTGTAGAGAAGATTCTGTCCCCAAGAAGGCTAACAGATTGTTGGAAATGGTTAGTTACTGCAGCTATCTCGGCTGCTATAGAAGTTTTGAGAGACATGAGTAGCTCTTTCATGTATGCCTGTGTCAGGGCCTGATCAGTAGTCAGGAATAGCTCCAGCGCTACTCTGTGTGCAGAGAGAGTAGGGGTCAAAATGTTGTCAGGGCCTCTCTGTTCCTCTTGTGTTGAAAGCCTCTGCCTTGATTTAAAGGGTAGAGATGTAGCGAGCGGTTCGCCGTCGAGCGGTTCCAGGCGAACTTAGGGGGTTCGCGTTTGCCTGCACCAGGCGAACTTTTGCGGAAGTTCGATTCATCCCATAATGCACTATGAGGGTCAACTTTGACCCTCTGCATCACAGTCAGCAGGCACATTGTAGCCATTCAGGCTACACTAAGCCCTGGAGCCCCACCCCCCCTTATATAAGTCAGGCTGCGGCGGCCATTAGCCTAACTCGTGTGCCTGCTAGAGACAGAGTAGGGACAGCTGCTGCAGACTTGTTCTTCTAGGGACAGATTAGTTAGGCTCTTGGCTGCTTATCTTGCTCCTGGCTGATTGTTATTGCTTTTATAGCACCCCTCAATAGCTCTTTTCAGAGCTCATTCTGTACTTTTTTTTCTGTGTGTCAAACTGAAACTTTTGTTGCATGCACAGCCTTGCTAATTGATAGTGTGTGTGCCACTGCCAGCAGCCCAGCACATTCAGTGACTACCTGTGGTTGTGACACACATGTACTACCCAGTACTGCATATACCCCAGTACCTGTTGTGTTTACTTAACCCACCTCATCACTGCATATACCTGGCTTTGTGTTGAGTGAACCCAGCTCACTGCATCTAACTACCTGTTGTGTTGAGTGAACCCACCTGGCCACCTCACTGCATCTAACTACCTGTTGTGTTGAGTGAGAATCCACCTCACTGCATCTTAAGTACCTTTACTGTTCAGTGAACCCAGCTCACTGCATCTAACTACCTGTTGTGTTGAGTGAGAACCCACCTCACTGCATCTTAAGTACCTTTACTGTTCAGTGAACCAAGCTCACTGCATCTAACTACCTGTTGTGTTGAGTGAGAACCCACCTCACTGCATCTTAAGTACCTTTACTGTTCAGTGAACCCAGCTCACTGCATCTTACTACCTGTTGTGTTGACTGTTGAGTGAGAACCCACCTCACTGCATCTTAAGTACCTTTACTGTTCAGTGAACCCAGCTCACTGCATCTAACTACCTGTTGTGTTGAGTGAGAACCCACCTCACTGCATCTTAAGTACCTTTACTGTTCAGTGAACCCAGCTCACTGCATCTAACTACCTGTTGTGTTGAGTGAGAACCCACCTCACTGCATCTTAAGTACCTTTACTGTTCAGTGAACCCAGCTCGCTGCATCTAACTACCTGTTGTGTTGAGTGAGAACCCACCTCACTGCATATACCTAGCATCCCCCCGAGATGGACAAAATGGACAAACCAGGTAGAGGAAGAGGTAGAGGCAGACCCAGGGGAAGGCCACCAGGCACCGGCAGGTCTGTGGCTGTGCGAGGTGGTGTTGCTGTGATTTCGTGCGGACCTGGTCCAAAATACAGTGCTCAG
This sequence comes from Hyperolius riggenbachi, assembly GCF_040937935.1. Lineage (NCBI taxonomy): Eukaryota > Metazoa > Chordata > Amphibia > Anura > Hyperoliidae > Hyperolius > Hyperolius riggenbachi. The sequence continues at coordinate 178,633,202 of NC_090654.1, forward strand.
AAGAAGGCACGTGCCATCACTTCCCAAAATTGTGAGGAGGTGCTTGAGTATTTAACACCTCATCTCCCGCAGCCACCAGCGCTACAACAAGCACCACATCCGCTGCATTTGACACTTCGCAGGAGTTATTTGGTGGTGGTGGTGAAATCACTGATTCCCAGCCACTACTGCAACAACAACAAGAAGGCGCAGGTACACCACCTCATACGTCTGAGTTAGGTGGCGATAGTATGGAGGAGGGGGATGATGAACCACCTGAAGTTGGTGCAGTTGAGGAGGTGTCGGAGGAAAGCGCAGTTGGCCAGGAGGATTATGATGACGATTATACGGATACCACATATGTTCCCGGTAGAGGAGATGACCAGGGGGACAGTTCAGAGGAGGAGTCAGAGAGGAGTAGGAGGAGACGACTCCATGATAGAAGCAGAGGGAGCTCGTCCTCAGAAACAGCTGGGGGCAGTGTCCGGCACCATGTATTGCCAGCTATGGCCAGCCAGCCAACATGCCCTTCAACGTCAGCTGCTGATGCCATCGTAGCGCCATCACCCCAGGGGGGCTCAGCGGTTTGGAAATTTTTTCACGTGTGTGTCTCAGATCGGAGCAAAGCCATCTGTTGTCTCTGCCAGCAAAAATTGAGCCGTGGAAAGGCCAACTCTCACGTTGGGACAAGTGCCTTACGAAGGCACCTGGAGAGAAGGCACAAACAGCTATGGTAAGAACACCTGAGGAAAAGCAGCACCCCTCAAAAGACAAGCCACCCTCCTTCTCCTCTTCCTCCTTCAGGTGTATCGTCTTCATCCACTTTCTCCCTTGCACCTTCACAGCCACCCTCCTCCACACCGCCTCTTCCCTTCAGCGGTTCCTTCTCCTCTGCCCACAGCAGTACCCAGCTGTCCGTGAAGGAAGTATTTGAGCATAAGAAGCAAATGTCTGCCAGTCACCATCTTGCCCGGCATCTGACAGCTGGCGTGGCGGAACTATTAGCCCACCAGCTATTACCATACAAGCTGGTGGAGTCGGAGGCTTTCCGTAAGTTTGTGGCCATTGGTACACCGCAGTGGAAGATACCAGGCCGCAATTATTTTTCACAAAAGGCCATACCCAAACTGTACCGTGCAGTTGAGAGGCAAGTGGTGTCATCTCTGGCACACAGCGTTGGGTCAAGGGTCCACCTGACCACGGATGCCTGGTCTGCCAAGCATGGGCAGGGCCACTACATTACATACACAGCCCATTGGGTCAACCTGGTGACCGATGGCAGCAAGCAGGGAGTACGTGGCTGCGCAGCGGACCGACTTGTCACACCTCCACGGCTTGCAGGCAGGCCTCCAGCCACCTTCTCTCCACCTGCTACCACCCCTTCGCTGTCGTCATCCTCCTCCTCCTCCTTGGCTGGTGCCGTGATCTCCTCTCCAGCTACACAGCCCCAGCACCCCAGGGCCTATGCTGCATGCCAGGTACGACGGTGTCACGCAGTGTTAGACATGTCTTACCTGAAAGCGGAGAGTCACACTGGAGCAGCTCTCCTGGCTGCTCTTAACAAACAGGTGGAGCAATGGCTGACCCCGCACAAGCTTGAGATCGGCAACGTGGTGTGTGACAACGGCAGCAATCTCATTGCTGCGTTGAATTTGGGAAAGCTGACATACATGCCCTGCATGGCACATGTGCTGAATCTGGTCGTGCAAAGATTTGTGTCCAAGTACCCAGGCTTAGAGGACGTCCTGAAGCAGGCCAGGAAGTTGTGTGGGCATTTCAGGCGCTCTTACAAGGCCATGGCACGCTTTGCGGACATTCAGCGTAGAAACAACTTGCCGGTGAGACGCCTGATTTGTAGTGATGGGCGAACATCCAGATGTTCAGGTTCGGGGGGGTTCGGCCGAACATGCCCCCGATATTCGGCATGTTCGGGCCGAACCCCGAACCCAACCCGAACATGTCCCTTTAGGGCCCCTATAGGGTCCCAGCATAAAGGGAGAGCATGCCCCAAGCGCGGGGGGGGGGGGGGTCGGAAATGCTCCCCCCCCCCTGCCCGCTAAGCTCTCCCTTCTGCTGGACCCTATAAAATTACATCTAAGTCCCCCGAAGGTACCTTGCAGGCTGGCAGGAGGAGGGAAGGAAGCGGGCAGCCGGAGAGCATAGGCGCTAGTACCATCTGATGCTTCCGCCCTCTCTCTGACGTACTTTCTGTTTACATTTGTAAGTCACGTCAAGAGAGAGCAGAAGTACCGCGATGACGCGTACGAGGGTATGCGTCATCTACATGATGACACGTACCCTCGTACGCGTCATCGCGGTACTTCTGTTCTCTCTTGACGCGACTTACAAATGTAAACAGGAAGTGCGTCAGAGAGAGGGCGGAAGTACCAGATGGTACTAGCGCCTGTGATCGCCGGCTGCCCGCTTCCTGTCCTCTTCCTGCCAGCCTGCTACAGGTACTTTGGGGGACTTCTATTTAATTTTATAGGGTCCAGCAGAAGGGAGAGCTTAGCGGGGAGGGGGCATTTCCGACCCCCCCCCCTGCGCTCGGGGCATGCTCTCTCTTTATGCTGGGACCCTATAGGGGGCTTTGTTCGGCCGGACACGAGGTGTTTGGGGGGTGCCGAACCGAACCCAAACAGGCCAAAATCCGGGCGAACCCGAACAGTGGCGAACACTGTTCGCCCATCACTACTGATTTGCTATAGCGCGACTCGCTGGAATTCCACCCTGCTGATGTTCTCTCGCCTGCTAGACCAGGAGAAAGCCGTCACCCAGTACCTGTATCATTACAGTACAAGGACACAATCTGGGAGGATGGGGATGTTGTGGCCCAACAACTGGACACTGATGCGAAATGCATGCAGGGTCATGGAGCCCTTTGAGGAGGTGACCAAACTGGTGAGTCGCGATGAGGGCACCATCAGCGACTTGGTCCCCTACGCCTACTTCCTGGAGCGTGCCATGTGTAGAGTGGTGGATACAGCTGTGGAGGAGCATGAGCGAGAAGAGTTACGGCAGCAGGAGTCGTGGGAGCCATTTACACCCGAACCCGATGTTCCCACAACACCTGCGGCAGCACAGAGGGGGGAGGAGGAGGAGGAAGAAGAGGAGCCGTGTGGGGAAGGAGAGGAGTCAGACTCTGATGATGGTGATGATGAGGAAGGTGTTTCTGTGGAGGAGGATGAGGCGGCGGAAGAAGAACAACTGCGGCAGCCGTCACAGGGGGCTTCTGCTGCTCCACGTTCCCGTGGTATTGTTCATGGCTGGGGGGAGGAAGAGGAGTTGCGTCCCATCACTGAGGAAGAGCAAGAGGAGATGGAGTGTACGTCTGCATCCAGATTTGTGCAGATGGCCTCTTTCATGTTGTCCAGCCTGTTGAGGGACCCCCGTATCAAAAAACTCAAGACGAATGACCTGTACTGGGTGGCCACGCTACTAGACCCTCGGTACAGGCACAAAGTGGTGGACCTGTTAACAACTCAACAGAAGGCGGAAAGGATGCAGCACTTGCAGAACAAGCTGTCGATGATGCTTTACAATGCGTTTAAGGGTGATGTGGCTGCACAACGCAATCAAGGTACCACTGGCAGTAACCCTCCTCCTCCCAAGTCCACGCAGGCAAGGACAGGACGCTCCAGCGATCTCAGGGTGATGTCGGACATGCGGACATTCTTTAGTCCAACTCCTCGCCATAGTCCTTCCGGATCCACCCTCCACCAACGCCTGGAACCGGCAGGTAGCCGACTACCTGGCCTTGAGTGTGGGTGTAGACACTGCGAAAAGCGACGATGAACCCTTGGACTACTGGTTGCGCAGGCTTGACCTGTGGCCAGAGCTGTCCCAATTTGCCATACAACTTCTCTCTTGCCCTGCCACAAGCGTCCTGTCAGAAAGGACCTTCAGTGCAGCTGGAGGCATAGTTACTGAGAAGAGAAGTCGCCTAAGTCACGACAGTGTTCAGTACCTGACCTTTAACAAAATGAATGAGGAATGGATCCCGGAGGGCTACTGCATGACCGAAGACTAAGTCAGTCCCCACACACAGCATCTATGCCTGCAGGCCCCTTGCCTTCTCCGCCACCACCAACAGGGTCCAGGACTCTAGGCGGATTCCTGAATTTTTAAGGCCGCTTCTAGCAGCGGCCGCTACACTAATTTTTCTGGTGCATGTACATGCCTGCCTAATTTCTCTGGCTGCACTGCGGGCGGCTGCAACAAAAAAACAAAAGGCATGTACATGTGCCCATCCCCCTTCGTGATCATTACCTTGCCGCGGTGAAGGGGCTTGCGTATCACAATGAAGCAATGACCACCGGCTATTTGAGTGTCTCGGGTGGGGGTGGCACACAAAAGATAATAAGGTCGTTGCTTCATTGTGGTCAGACCAAATTTGATCAGCTGGACAGTCACTGTTGTTCTATCATTGTTCTACCACAGCCCGGCGACCATAGGGGCTTGAAAAACGCCACGGCCTACACTCTGGCCACGGTGCGCACCAGTCCAGCACGGTCGTCACTACGCAAACAGCTGTTTGCGGTGCGTTACACAGTGAGTTTGGTGTGTCAGTGTGAAGCAGAACTCAAATTACACTCCCTGATTGATGTATACCCATGTAAGATGTTTGAAAGCACGTTAGGCCTGCAATTTAGCATTCAATGTGATTTCTGCCCTTAAAACGCTGCTTTGCGTCAAATCCAGATTTTTCCCCGGGACTTTGGGCATGTATCCCACTCCGCCATGCCCCCCTCCAGGTGTTAGACCCCTTGAAACATCTTTTCCATCACTTTTGTGGCCAGCATAATTTTTTTCTATTTTTCAAAGTTCACCTCCCCATTGAAGTCTATTGCGGTTCGCGAACTTTTACGCGAACCGAACCTTCCATCTCTATTAAAGGGAACCTAAACTGAGAAAAGGATATGGATTTTTCCTTTTAAAATAATACCAGTTGCCTAACTCTCCTGCTGATCCTGTGTCTCTAATACTTTTAGTCACAGCCCCTCAACCAGCATAGAGATCAGGTGCTCTGACTGAAGTCAGACTGGATTAGCTGCATGCTTGTTTCAGGTGTATGATTCAGCCACTACTGCAACCGCAGAGATCAGCAGAGTAGTCAGGCAACTGGTATTGCTTAAAAGGAAACATCCATATCCCGTTCAGTTAAAGTTTCCTTTAACTGGGCTGCGTGAGGCTGGAGAAGTCGCATCAGGAGAGGAGTCGCCCGGGGTAGGATGCGGTGTATGAGGTGAGGAGGGGGAAACTGCATTCCCGTTTGTACTCACTGCGGGCTGAGGCGGGAGCGGTCCGTGACCGGCGTCATCTTTGCTGCTTGCTTTGACTTGTAGTCCGGCAAAGATCTCCAGCATTTTTTGTGGTTTGGCTTGTCCCATCTTCCGTTTTTTGTTGATGTCTGTGTCCATCGGGGTTTCAGGCATGATTAGGAAACCGAATTGTTTAGATTGGCTGCTTTTAAGCCGCTTTCTTTTAGGGGAGCTCTTCTAGATTGTGTCCAGCGTGTAAGCGTGGCAGACACCCCCCCCCCCATTTAAATCAACTTTAAGCAGGGTGGCTGTAAGTTGTATTTTGACAGATAGGGGAGCCCAGTAGCAGGAGTACACAACTCGGGTTACTAAAAAAGAGGTCCTTTCTTGAAAGTTGGTCACATTGGGAAGAATGTGATTCTTGTATTTTACAAACCTCTGCTAAACAGCTGAAAAATAGATATGTACAGCAATTTCGATATGACAACCAGGGCCAGTTCTATGTGAAATGGGGCCCTGGGGAAAAAAAATCTCAAGGGGCCCCATAGCTGACGGGGACTTGAAGCCTGCTATATAAACCCTTAAATGGACCCTGTGGGGAGGGGGGGGGGGGGGGGGGGTATGTATGCAAGATGAACTTGCAGCCTGCTATCTAAACCCTAAAATTACTATGTAGTGGGGGTGGGGGGGGAATGGCAGTTTAGATAGCAAGCTGAAAGTTCATCTGCCATGCATCCCCTCTGCCACCAGTGATGATTGTAATCAGCTAATTATGATTACGTGAAATTTTGCATACATTTTCGCATTTACACTTATACGTAATTACGATTTGTAAATCCAATTGATTTCATATATTGATTCGTAATTTCGCCTAAAAATTTGCATAATTTTGTGCCGACTTTGGCAGTGAATAGCAAAGCCCCATACATGGTAGTGACACCAAAATTGCTACTTATGTTAAAGGAATACTATCGATTGAAACGACTTTTTGTTTAATACTCTATATTAGCGTATACATTACCACTAGTGCTAGGGGTACTTTATTTATTCACCCAGGTCTCTCTCCCTCTATTTCTGCTTAAAAATTCATTTCTCACACAGCTCAGTAGTTTGGGTCACCCTGAGCTGCTTGGTTACTCACAAATATATTTCACTGTGTCACTCACAGCATGCAGCAGACATGAGGAGAAATAGGCTGATCTGAGGTGGTAACAGGTAGCTAAATGAGCTGTAATATTGCTGGAATATAACTAGCTATAACACTAGTCTCTGTTTACATTTAGGGCACTTTTCCACTAGCAATCGCTAGCGTTTACGCTGAACGCTAGTGATTGCTGAATCGCAATTACCGGCGATTCCCCGACGTTCGCGGCCGCGGTTTTGCTATGCTATGCACTGCATAGCAAAATCGCGGCAAATATCGCTCCGCCGCGCGTTCGCGTTCCCGGCAAAAACGAATCGCGGTAGTGGAAATGACCTACCGCGATTCCTATGTTAAAAAGCAAACCGTAGCGATTGTAAAATCGCTAGCGGTTTGCGTTTTTGCGATTCAGCCAGCGCAAACGCGCTGGTGGAAAAGGGCCCATACCAGCGCAAACACGCTGGTGGAAAAGGGCCCTCAGACTGGTTGCCTGGCTGCCTGCTTGAGGCGATTCACTCCAGGCTGCATCCACTTTACAAGCTGCTGAGTGGGGCAGACCACTGTTTACAATTAGCATTATTAGTATCTTTTTCAGTCAAGAGAAGCAAAGATAATAAACGCACATTGCTAGAATCTTTAACCCCTTACCACCTTATCAATAAGATTCTTTCAGCAAGGTGATAATTAAACTATAAACTGAGTAGTTGATAGCCACTCCCCTATGCAGAGAGATGGTCTAGCCCTCTGGGAGCCGTCAGTATTAGATACATTTTGTATCTAAAATTGATGGAGGATTTTACAGCTGAGAGGAACAGCTGTGTGAGGAATCAAATTGCTCCTAGTACTTGTCCTAATGTGTGCTACAACATACAGCATTTAAAAATAAATGCATAGATCGATAGTATTCCTTTAAGGAGAATAGTGGGTACAAGTCAAACATTTTTTATAACATGCTATTGCTACCAAAATGGCTACATATGTTAAGGAGAATAGTGGGTACAAGTCAAAAAATGTTGAATACATGCTATTACTACCTAAATTGCTACATAATATTGGGAACAAGTCAAAAAAAGAATTTTCCAAAAAGACCTTGTAGTTTTTGAGAAAATCGATTTTAAAAATGCAAAGAAAACATGTTTTTTAAACTAAAAAAATGACAGTTTAACCCATTCAGGTTCCGTTGTTTTCACGTGAGAAATGTTCACCTCCCATTCATTAGCCTATAACTTTATCACTACTTATCACAATGCACTGATCTATATCTTGTTTTTTCTGCCACCAATTAGGCTTTCTTTGGGGGGTACATTTTGCTAAGAGCCACTTTACTGTAAATGCATTTTAACAGGAAGAATAAGAAAAAAATGGAAAAATTCATTATTTCTCAGTTTTCAGCCATTATAGTTTTAAAATAATACATGCCTCCATAATTAAAACTCGCGTATTGTATTTGTCCATATGTCCCGGTTATTACACCATTAAAATTATGTCCCTATCACAATGTATGGCGACAATATTTTATTTGGAAATAAACTGCATTTTTTCCATTTTACTTCTATCACTATTTACAAGTTTAAAATAAAAAAAAATATAGAAATATTTCATCTTTACATTGATATTTAAAAAGTTTAGACCCTTAGGTAAATATTTACATGTTTTTTTTTTTATTTACATGTTTTTTTTTTTTTTTTATACTAAACATTTTATTTGGGTACTTTTGGGAGGGTGGGAGGTAAACAATAGATTTATAATGTAAATGTGTGTTAATTCTTGTTTTTTTTTTTTTCAGGTGTAGTATTACTTTTTGGCCACAAGATGGCGGCCATGAGTTTATTAACATGACGTCACTCTAAGCGTACCACGAGCTTAGAGTGACGCATCGGGAAGGAGACGGCCAGAAAAAGCTCAGCTTCCGAGAGAAGCTGTCGCTTTTTCAGCGGGGGAGAGGAATCAGTGATCGGGCTCCATAGCCCGATACTTTGATTCCTTGGCTACCGAATCCGCGGCCGGGAGTGCGCGTGCACGCGCACGATCGGCGGCGGGGGCGCGCGGTAGCGCGCATGGTTCCTGGACGTAGAAGCTACGTCCAGGAACCAAAATAGGTTAAAAAAACATTTTTATTTGCATATTTGAAATTAGTTTTCTCAAAAATTAAAATGTCTTTTTGAAAAATTCTTTTTTTTTACTTGTTCCCGATATCATTAACATATGTAGCAGTTTTGGTAGCAATAGCATGTATGGGGACTTTGTTATTAACCACTAAAGTTGGCACAAAATTGCACGGAAAATTACGTGAAATTTTGAACTATAACTACTACATACGAAATTAATTAAAATTTTCCCAGAATCTTCGCATTGTGATTACGATGCGTAAATGCAAATTTGCACTGACATGCATGCCTGCGTCACATGGGGAGAGGGAGCACCGCTATTGATGGCAGGTGTGGCCGCGTGTATGCAACAGCTTACGGGGGAAGCGAACCATGGAACAGGACGCCACCGCCAGGAATCAGGTATGTATAGACTGTCCCAGTCTCTCCGTCCCCAGTTGGCTTGATCGCATCACCGTCCGCACCGTCACCCAGCCCCATGCAGTCAGTAGTGACTCGTCAGACCACACACATGGAGCAGGGCATCCGGCGGCTGTCTGGGCCGGTAAGGAGGACATTTTTTTTGGCTGGCAAAGGGGCCAGGAACTGCTAGGGAGTCTGGGGCCCCAGGGCAATTCCCCCCTTTGCCTTAATGGTAGCGCCAGTCAACCAATATATAACATTTTTACAGGAACACTTGCTCTTCTTCAATGTCAGTAGTTGACACCTGTACACCCATAGCCTTTAGCAAAGTCCTGGAGCTTAGCAGGAAACAGGCTTATCATAATTTACTAAAGAACATGACCATCAAAGCACAAAATTACTTTCTAAAAAGGTAAAACGGACCTGAATTCAGAATGTCCTCTCTGCTCTAAAAGATGCACAACAGCATTTTTTCTTTGCTACAACTGATACAAATCCTAAATAAAAATCTGCACTGTTTCTACTTCCTGATTCATGGAAGCAGTCATTTTGTTAATGTCCCGTGCTTTCAAATGAGCTTATCTGCCATCTCAGTCATGTGACATAGGGGAGAGATCAAATTACAACGTGATTAGACACCAGTGATGCTCGGATGCAGTGCTGCTCATCAGGATTCCGGATATCCGGGTAACCCGGATATCCAAACTTTTTTCCGCTATCTGATTTGGATTCCGGATTTAAAAAAAAATCCAGATAGCTATCTGCAGATATTTGGGCGCATAACGCGGATATCCGCGGATATTGCAGATATCCGGATCCGAAATACTGTAACTAAGGAGATAATGTCCTGGAGCCAATCAGAGGGCTCCCAGCAGAAGCCCTAGCAATCAATCACAGAGGGGAACACTGGCCAGCCCCACCTGACCTCATTGAGCCAATCAGAGGGTTCCCAGCCTAAACCCTGGCACCCAATCACAGAAAGGAACACTGGCCAGCCCCCCTGTATAATAAGGAGGGCTGCCATGATGAGACATATCATCTTAGCTTGCTGAATGCTCACTGAGAGACATGCTCCAGTGCTGGTGGCCTAGCAAGGGCTGTACACAGTTATAAACCTAAAGCCGTTCAGTGATTAACCCCTTCACTATCACTACACTATTGTTAAATCGTTAATTAGCTTGATCGATGTCATAGAGTGATAGTCAGAGTGTGTGCTCCAGTGCTGCTGGCCTAGCAAGGGCTGTATACAGTGATAAACCGTAAGCTGTTCAGTGATTAACCCTTTCACTATCACTACATTATTGTTAAATCATGAATTAGCTTGATGTCATTTGTGTGACAGTCAGAGTGTGTACTGCAGGCAGCTGCTATGTGTTTGTGTGTGTGCTGTGCACAGACCAGGCCAGCTGCTGCCTGCTGGCCAGCTATTAGCCTTAGGTATAGGTTAGGTTAGGGATTAGGGGATAGGATTACTGTGTTATTGTGTAGTTAGTACTGTAGTACTGCAGTCAGTGCTAGTAGTTGTTAGAGTAGTAGTACTACTGTGTTAGCGTTCTACAGAACTGCTGTGCTGTGAGCAGTGCCAGTGTGACAGTTAGTGTGCACTAGTGTCTTCTCCTCTGCTGTCTGACTGTCACTCAGCACGTGTCACTTGCCACGTGGCAAGTTAAACGTGGCAAGTGCCGGGGGGCGTGTCCAACTGATGGCGGAGTAGGACGCACGTTGCAGAGCTCCCGGAGGCTAAGGAAGGAATCCCTGCATTCAAAGCCCTTAATCTGGACCCTCTGATGCACATTATGCCTGAGGGATCCCGGGTAACCAGAAGCACCAAGAAAAGGCAGCCAAAAGACAACGCTAAAGGACAGAACATCCAGAAATACCTCCAAGACCTGAACGCAGGCCCCACCATGCTATCCAAGATGGCGACAGCACCCGCAGCGGATAATAGCGGAAAAAGAGCGGACGAGAACACATCGCCGAAATCCTCCAAAAGGTCAGTGGCATCCTCACAACCATCCTCACCGGTAAGCCTGACCGAGGAGGGAGACCCTGCATCACCCTCCCAAGTAGAGGGAGAGCGGGAACTGGAGGGGCCAAGCCAGCGCCAAACTATGAAGGCCGTAGCAGACCTAAGAGCGCAAATAAGTAACTTACCCACGAAAGATGACTTAGAGTCCTTTGCTAGCCGCATTGAGCAATCCTTTAGAAGGGAGATGGATGAAATCCATAGAGACATCACTGCTATCGGGCACCGAGTGATTAACTTGGAGGAAAGGCATGATGGCGCTGATACTAAGATGGCGGCTATGCAAGATAAGATCACCAAACAAGACAAGCAGATTGATGCACTGATCTCCCAGTTAGACGATCAGGAAAACCGCTCTTGCAGGCAGAATATTAGACTTAAAGGCCTCCCGGAAGCTACCAGAACTGAGGACCTAAGAGCTTCGGTCACGGATATCTTTAATCTGATCCTGAGAAGGCCCGCTCAGACGCCCGTAGACATAGAAAGACTGCATAGGGCCCTGACTGCTAAAAAGCCTGATGTTAACCGCCCGAGAGATGTTATCTGCCGATTATTAAGATTCACTGATGTGGAGCAGATATTACGCATCATGAGAGAGAAGAACTTTATCGAATTTGATGGGGCCCATATTACGCTTTATCCAGACCTTTCATGGCGTACATTACTACAGCGCAGGTCAGTAAAACCCCTCTTAGAAGCCATCAAGAAAAAGGGAGGACTATATAAATGGGGGTACCCTTTTGCACTAATCGCCACAGTTGACGGAATAACCGCGACACTACGCACCAAAGATGACTTGCAAAAGTTTACTGAGGACCTAGATTTACCCTCCACAGACTTTATAGACTGGAGAACCCCACAAGAAACGGCCCCGCTGCCACAAAGAGATAGATGGCAAACTAAAGAATCTAGAAGGAAGAGAGGGCCCCCGCCATCATCTCATGAGGGACCGCCATGAAAGGAGACATGAAGGAACTGAACTATGCGAGGTTTAGTCTACAGTTTTTGTTTTTTTTTCTTTGCCTTTTTTTCTTTTTCTTCTTTCCTCTTAGTTCCGATAATGGACTGACCATTCCTAGAGAGGATAAAAATACTCATCTCCTTTTCTCTCTTTACCTGAGGATCGTTTTTCCTAAAAATGCAGGGATACATATGAGTAACGAGGACTTCCCTCACGGAAGTTCATGCAGAAGCCTTAGCTAGCCCGGGGGGGATGCCACACCTGTGCCTTGAATGTCATTTTCACTCAGGAGAGTGACCCCCAGTAGGGATCCCCTTGATAGGGGAAAAAATGCTGTTTCCACATCTAACAGCCTAAATCTTACTAGATATATGCTAAGCCCATTTCTGGGCTTGTTGTTTTCAACTATGTTTATGTTGGTTAACGTTTTTCTTTTACAGGTATTGCAGTGTCTCCTAAGCTCTCTTATAGTGGTAACTGAAATGTATACTGAGACCCCCATAACTATAAACAATGCTGACTCTGAAAAAACTTAGAATCTTATCATATAATGTTCGTGGTCTATGCTCCCCGTGCAAGAGAGGAAGGCTATGGACGGAAATTAAACGTCTTGGGCCTCAAGTCCTCTTTTTACAGGAAACATACTTTAAAGATGGATGTATTCCACGTCTCCCACAGCATATGTTCTCACAGTGGTTCTTTAGCAATTCACCTATAAGGAGAGCTAAAGGGGTGGCATTAGCCATAGCCAAGGGGATACCATTTCAAGTGCTGGGAAGTGATAAAGATGATATGGGTAGATATCTAGCAGTAAAGATACAACTGGGAACTGAGAAGTTCACTTTTGTCAATGTCTATGCCCCAAATACACACCAGCCTTCCTTTTTTAGAAAGATTTTTTAAAAAATCCAGGCATTTGCCGAGGGGATACTGGTGTGTGGGGGGGACATGAACATACTAAGCAGCCCTAAATGTGACTCCTCTACAGGCCTCTCCACGCTGTCACACAAAACTGTGAAAGAATTTGGTCAACTAATGAAAACTAATCACTTAATCGACTGTTGGAGATACCTACACCCCCTGGACAGGGATTTCTCCTACTACTCACAAGTACACAAAATATATACGAGAATTGATTCTATCTGGGTAGTTCAATATTACCTGCATAAAGTATCACAAGCAAAAATTGAGAATATAACTATATCTGACCATGCTGCAGTGTGGATTGACTTGACATTAGGATTAACGGGAACAGGGGGAACACATTGGAGATTAAATGAAAACCTGTTGGAGGATCTAGAGGCTTTCCAGAAAGTGGAAAAAGTAATAGTCCATTATTTTAGAGAAAATTCATCAAATGAAGTTTCTAAATGCATTATATGGGAAGCGCATAAAGCAGTTGTCAGGGAAGAATTGATCTCACAAGGGGCAAGGAAAAAGAGGGAAGATCAGGGGGGAATACTTAAGGCCTTAGATAGAATCAATTCTCTAGAACAGGCCCACAAAGCAGCTACTAATGCGGAAATTGAGAAGGCCCTAACAGAGGAGAGAGGCGCACTGTTAAGACTGCTAGATAATAAAACAAAACAAAGACAGAGGCTATGGTTTAATACGCTCTACGAATATAGTAACAAATGTGGTAGACACCTGGCAAATAGTATCAGGAAAAAGAGGGAACAGAACTATATACATAAGATTAGAAATCATAAAGGGGAAATGGAATTTCAAGCAGGAAGGATAGCAGGTCTATTCAAAGAGTACTATGAGGCACTTTATAATCACAAAGACACATCCCCTGACTCAGCTGCAGCATGTAAACAAAAAATAAAGGACTATCTCACGAAAGTCCAGATGCCCTCATGGTCAGAAAAGTGGTGTGCTGAGCTAGAACAAGAGATCACGGTTCAAGAACTAAGGGGAGTATTGAAAGATACGCCCAATGGCAAGTCTCTGGGCCCAGATGGGTTTACCAAAAAATATTACACACTCTATGCTAAACACTTGTTAGAACCCCTGACAGAGGCAATGAACAGTCTGAGAGAGGGTGGCAAATTCCCTGCACAAAGTACGGAGGCCCATATTGTGGTAATTCCCAAGGAGGGTAAAGACCCTGCCTTGTGCCAAAGCTACAGACCTATCTCACTTATTAATCTAGACATTAAACTCTTCTCTAAAATACTGACCAACAGGATCAAGGAAGGTTTACCGGCCCTAGTTCACCCTGATCAAACAGGATTCGTAATGGGGAGAGAAGCCAGAGATAACGCAACCAAGGCTTTAAATGTCATTCACTGGCTCAATTAAGAAGCATCCCACTAATTTTACTGTCAACTGACGCAGAGAAAGCCTTTGACAGGGTGAGCTGGGGCCTAATCCATGAGGTAATAGACCATATTGGCTTAGGACCTGCTATGAAGTCCTGGATCGGTAGCCTGTATAGCAATCCTACAGCCAGAATAAGAGCGAATGGAGCTCTATCTGAAAGATTTGGTCTGGCAAACGGCACAAGGCAGGGCTGCCCCCTATCCCCTCTCCTATTTGTTCTAACATTAGAGCCCTTGTTGAGAAGTATTCGTATGAACTCCGGTATAAAGGGAGTGACTATTGGATCCCAAAATTGCAAACTATCAGCATTCGCAGATGACATTCTCTTATACGTCTCAGACCCCCTCACCTCTTTACAGGAAATTACACGGGAATTCCAAACTTATGGAACCCTGTCTAATTTCAAAATTAACATGGCTAAATCAGAATATATTAACGTGGGACTAGATACAGGAGACCTAAACACTCTAAGAACCTCCTTCCCTTTTACTCATAAAGACCAAGCCTTGAGGTACGGCATAGACCTGCCGTCTAACCTTAATGAACTCTACAACAGAAATTTCCTGCCACTCCTAGACTCGTTGGGTAAAGATTTAGAGAAATGGAACGGAAGAGGACACACTTGGTTGGGGCGTATAAGCATAATCAAAATGAACATCTTACCTAGACTGCTCTTCCCAATGTCAATGGTCCCTATCTCTCTCCCTAAACAGTTCTTTGAGAAAATAAAGTCTCTCTTAGTAAAATTTGTCTGGAAAAGAAAGAGACCCAGACTGGCATACAGCCTAATGGTAAGAACCAAAGACAGAGGTGGCTTAGGCCTACCAGATATGAAAACATATTATAAAGCCCTAGCTCTGAATAGAATATTAGACTGGCAGTACAATGGGACACAGAAAGGGTGGGTGAATGTGGAAAAATCCCTGGCAGGCAGAGACTTAGCAGGGGTGCTTTGGATTAATACTTCTGTAAGGGGTTTGTCAGACTCCACACCACCCTGGATTAAGCACACTTTAAGGATATGGGACTGGTTGGAGACTAGGGACACAAGGGCACCAGGAGTTTCGCCTTTAACACCGGTGGAAGGGTTCCCATTCTTTAAACCAGGTCTGGAAAGAAGATTTTTTGGTACCTGGAAAGGGAACAGATTGGTTACACTTGGGCACCTCATGTCTGGAAATAAACTGAAACCCATCACAATGCTACGACAAGAGTACGGGGAGTTCCCTATGGATTCGTGGAGACTGAGCCAGCTAACTCATTGGTTCAACTCTATGCAGGGAGTAAGACCCGTGCTAGATATGACACCTTGGGAAAAGTTGTTCATTCAAGAGGCTAAGCCTGCACATTTAACTTCTTATCTATATAAAGCCCTCTTAGAGAGCAAGGGAGACACTAAACCAAGATTTCTAAGGGAATGGGAGAGGGATATGGACCACACATTGACAGAACAACAAGTAAAAAGAGCACTGTCTATGGTACATGTTGCTTCAATCAGCTCACATATCCAAGAGGGAGGCTATAAATTACTAGTACGGTGGTACAGGACACCCTCATTTCTTGCAAAAATATACGAAGGGCAAAACTCTAATTGTTGGAGGGAATGTGGAGGGTCTGGTTCTATCCTCCACCTTTTCTGAAAATGCCCTTTACTGAGCTCTTTCTGGAAGGGGGTGAGGGAAATAGTTAAGGAGGTGGTGGGTTGGGAACTGGAAGATAACCCATGGCATTTATTATTTCATCTCTACCCAACTTCGGCTAAAAGATACAAATCCACAGCCACCCCATTCTTATTAAATGCAGCAAAGAGCCTTATCCCAACATACTGGAGAACTACTAAAATTCCCACTATGAAAGATTGGTTCATCAGAGTTAATAAGATACAGGACGCAGAAGAATCAATTCTGCAGGCCAGAGATAAATTTGATAAGTATAAAAAGATATGGATGCCATGGATTCTCTTCCAAACCACTGAAGGGTATCTTTCCGTTATTAATGAAGACTCGAACCAATGAGCAGCAGACATAGTTACCAGTAGGAGAAAATACCTGGGATGATCAGTGAAGACATGTTAGCGATACCTGTGTTATGTTATCTATGTTAGTTCTTTATTTTCATTTTATGTTCATTTAAGGTTACTACTTTTATCACATGTCTCATTCTCAATGCATTGTATAGAAAGAGTAGGTTATAAATATTTCATAGAGGGACAGCTGGGGCCTCTGGGGAGATTGGAGACCTCATTTTAAGTATGCAATCCTGGAATGTTGAATTCAACCCTAACGAAAAAGAACTGGACAATGGACTTTTTATGGTCGTAGAATTGGATCTCGATACCCATCTCTTATGGTCCCTCTGTAGGCCCCATGATGCTGTTGTATATGAGGTCTATACAGTGTATCTTGTAGAATCAGATTGAAAATCAATGTTTGAAAAAAAAAGGTGTTAACTTACTTTTATTGAAATAAATAAAAATTACATTAAAAAAAAAACGTGGCAAATGACACGTGACATGTGGCAAGTGACACGTGCCAAGTGACACGTGACATGTGGCAAGTGACACGTGCCAAGTGACACGTGACATGTGGCAAGTGACACGTGCCAAGTGACACGTGACATGTGGCAAGTGACACGTGCCAAGTGACATGTGACATGTGTCAAGTGACAAGTGCCACGTAACACGTGCCAAGTGACATGTGCCAAGTGACACGTGCTAAGTGCCAATTGCCACGTGCCACGTCCGGCATGCTCCAGGCACACATTACACCTGCTGCTGCTCCATTGCCCTGCTCCTGCTGCCTGTGCAGCTCCCACTGCCAGGCCAGGGTGACACAGGCCACTGATACCACCTAGAGTTGAGCTGAAATTTTCGTAATTTCGCATTACTAAAATTACGCATGCGAAATTTGCGATTACGATGCGAAATTACAGTAGCGTAATTGCCATTAAAATCGTAATTGAAAATACCGTAAGCGTAATTTTCAACGCGTAATTTCGCGTTTCGTTCATGCCGTAATTTCGCATTAAACGCTACCGTAATTTCGCGTTAAACCCTAACGCTCCGTATAATATAAAAAAGCCGCCGACTTTAAGGGTTAATAGCAAAGCCCCCTTAAATGCTAAGAGCCTCAAATTTGGAGAATATATTAACGAGATCAGGAGGAATAAGAGGAAACATTTTTTTTTCAAAAAGACCTTATAGTTTTTGAGAAAATCGATGTTAAAGTTTCAAAGGAAAAATGTAAACATTTAAAAACCCGCCGACTTTAACGGTTAATAGCAAAGCCTGCTTAAAGTTTAGGAACACCAAATTCCCAGGGTATATTAAGGGGTTCAGTGGGAATAAGAGGAAAAATTTTTTTTTCAAAAAGACCTTATAGTTTTTGAGAAAATCTATTTTTAAGTTTCAAGGGCGAAAATGTCTTTTAAATGCAGAAAATGTCAGGTTTTTTTGCACAGGTAACAATAGTGTATTATTTTCATAGATTCCCCCAAGTGGGAAGAGTTTTACTTACTTCGTTCTGAGTGTGGGAAATATTATATAAAAAACGACGTGGGGTCCCCCCTCCCAGACCTCTTTAACCCCTTGTCCCCCATGCAGGCTGGGATAGCCAGAATGCGGAGCACCGGCCGCGTGAGGCTCCGCACCCTGACTATGCCAGCCCGCATGGTCCATGGATTGGGGGGTCTCGGAAGGGGAGGGGCAGCCAAGCTTTCCCCTCCCCCTCCGAGCCCTTGTCCAATCCAAGGACAAGGGGCTCTTCTCCACCTCCGATGGGCGGTGGAGGTGGAGGCCGCGATTTCCTGGGGGGGAAGTTCATGGTGGAATCTGGGAGTCCCCTTTAAAAAGGGGTCCCCCAGATGCCCACCCCCCCTCCCAGGAGAAATGAGTATAGAGGTACTTGTACCCCTTACCCATTTCCTTTAAGAGTTAAAAGTAAATAAACACACAAACACTTAGAAAAAGTATTTTAATTGAACAAAAAACATAACCACGAAAAAAGTCCTTTAATATTCTTAATAAACCATTAATACTTACCTGTCCCTTTAAATAAATGATCCCTCGAAATAGCCTCGGAAATGTTCTATCAGTTACAATGTAACAAAATTATTACAATGTAACAACTTTGTTACATTGTAACTACGCCGCACCCGACGTCACTCGCCGCCGCCGCATACGCGTCTGCGCTGCACACATTCCCGACAGAGCTATATAGCTCAGAGCTCTGAGAAGCATCTTTGTATTTTGGCTCCAAGGAGCCCCATTGGTCCTTAGCAGACCAATGGGGTTCCTTCAAATCAAAAGGAACCCCATTGGTCTGCTAAGGAACAATGGGGCTCCTTGGAGCCCAAATACAAAGATGCTTCTCAGAGCTCTGAGCTATATAGCTCAGAGCTCTGTCGGGTCCGTGCAGGATGCTAAGTCCCCGCAGCTCCCGCTGCCCTCCCCGCCTCTCCCACATGTCACCCACATGTCACTCACATGTGGGTGACATGTGGGTGACAGATGTGGGCGGGGTGGACAGCGGGAGCTGCGGGGACTTAGCGTCCTGCACGGACCCAACAGAGCTCTGAGCTATATAGCTCAGAGCTCTGAGAAGCATCTTTGTATTTGGGCTCCAAGGAGCCCCATTGGTCCTTAGCAGACCAATGGGGTTCCTTTTGATTTGAAGGAACCCCATTGGTCTGCTAAGGACCAATGGGGCTCCTTGGAGCCAAAATACAAAGATGCTTCTCAGAGCTCTGAGCTATATAGCTCAGAGCTCTGTCGGGAATGTGTGCAGCGCAGACGCGTATGCGGCGGCGGCGAGTGACGTCGGGTGCGGCGTAGTTACAATGTAACAAAGTTGTTACATTGTAATAACTTTGTTACATTGTAACTGATAGAACATTTCCGAGGCTATTTCGAGGGATCATTTATTTAAAGGGACAGGTAAGTATTAATGGTTAATTAAGAATATTAAAGGACTTTTTTCGTGGTTATGTTTTTTGTTCAATTAAAATACTTTTTCTAAGTGTTTGTGTGTTTATTTACTTTTAACTCTTAAAGGAAATGGGTAAGGGGTACAAGTACCTCTATACTCATTTCTCCTGGGAGGGGGGGTGGGCATCTGGGGGACCCCTTTTTAAAGGGGACTCCCAGATTCCACCATGAACTTCCCCCCCAGGAAATCGCGGCCTCCACCTCCACCGCCCATCGGAGGTGGAGAAGAGCCCCTTGTCCTTGGATTGGACAAGGGCTCGGAGGGGGAGGGGAAAGCTTGGCTGCCCCTCCCCTTCCGAGACCCCCCAATCCATGGACCATGCGGGCTGGTATAGTCAGGGTGCGGAGCCCCACGCGGCCGGTGCTCCGCATTCTGGCTATCCCAGCCTGCATGGGGGACAAGGGGTTAAAGAGGTCTGGGAGGGGGGACCCCACGTCGTTTTTTTTTTATATTTCCCACACTCAGAACGAAGTAAGTAAAACTCTTCCCACTTCGGGGAATCTATGAAAAGAATACACTATTGTTACCTGTGCAAAAAAAACTGACATTTTCTGCATTTAAAAGACATTTTCGCCCTTGAAACTTAAAAATCGATTTTCTCAAAAACTATAAGGTCTTTTTGAAAAAAAATTTGTTCCTCTTATTCCCACTGTTCCCCTTAATATACCCTGGGAATTTGGTGTTCCTAAACTTTAAGCAGGCTTTGCTATTAACCATTAAAGTCGGCGGGTTTTTAAATGTTTACATTTTTCCTTTGAAACTTTAACATCGATTTTCTCAAAAACTATAAGGTCTTTTTGAAAAAAAAAATTTCCTCTTATTCCTCCTGATCTCCTTAATATATTCTCCAAATTTGAGGCTCTTAGCATTTAAGGGGGCTTTGCTATTAACCCTTAAAGTCGGCGGCTACCTAACATTGATACATGCGTCAACTTTTCCGCTTCGGGAGCATGACCATACGCATTAATTTCGTAATAGCCGTTGCAATGCGAAAATTACGCTTACGTGAAATTTCGCGAAATCCTTCTTCATTACGATTATGTACTTACGGCCATAAACGTAATTACACTAATTACGCGAAATTTCGCGAAATCGTAATTACTCCATTACGCTCATCTCTAATACCACCTATATTTAACCAAAAACACAATTGCTGAGTAATTTTTTAGAGGTGGCTTGGCTGAAAACTGTCATGTCTTTGGACACAATGTGGGCTGCACGACCGCTGTCTGGAACCTAGGCCTAATGTTAATTGACAGCCATTTTATTTGGGGAGGGGGGATTTTAAGTCCCCACATCATCAATTAGTGTTAATAGCAAAGCCCCTGTAGAAACACCAAATTTGCAGGGTATGTTAAAAAGAACAGTAGGAACAAGAGGACAAAAACATTTCAAAAAGACCTTATCGTATTTGAGAAAATCAATTTTAAAGTTATCTTGCAGAGTGTGGGAAATGTTTCCCTGGCTGCCGACTTTGGCGTTCAATAGCAAAGCATCCATATGTGTTAGAAATTCCTTATAAGAACTTATAGTTTTTGAGAAAATCCATTTTAAAGTTAAAGGGAAAAAATAGCAAGGTGTAGCAAAGTCACTGCGCTAAAATGACAGCTAGGGCCTGATTCACAAAATGGTGCAAACTGTTTGCACGCCAGTGAAAAGCCCTTTATCACGCCTAAACTCAGTTTAGGCGTGATAAGAAGAAACTCGCACGAAATTCCGGCGCGCAAAGTTTTGCACGCGCAATCGCACAGCGCGATGCGCGCGGTGCACGCGATGCGCCCATTAAACCCTATGGGCGCTGCGTGCGGAATTGCGTGATTGCCCGCGCAACACTTTGCACGCGGGACTTTGCGCGCGATCACCAGCACAAAGCGGTGCTAACTCAGTGGTGCAAAGGTTATCACGCCTAAAGTCTTTTAGGCGTGATAACTTGGTTATCACCGCTTTGTGAATCAGGTCCATAATGTATTATTATGTATATAAATGTTTTTTTATGTTCAGAGTAAGGGAAGGGTCCCCCCTCCCGTGTCTCTTTAAAGCAAAGCTCCACGCTGCTCCATTAGTCTTGCACAGGCAGTTCACAGGCAGTTGGAGTGGTGGTCTAATTGTAATGCAGCAATGCGTGTAGGAAGGAAGGTTCGCCAGCAACTTCTAGAGGTGAGATTATTCTGAATTCACCCAATCTACTGCTGTACTGTTCCCCTGAGTGCGCTCTGTCTCTTCTTGTCTCAAACACAGACCCTTTAAGAAGGGGACTCCCATATGCATATTGATAACAGACCAATGGGGATCAG
Source organism: Hyperolius riggenbachi (assembly GCF_040937935.1). NCBI lineage: Eukaryota > Metazoa > Chordata > Amphibia > Anura > Hyperoliidae > Hyperolius > Hyperolius riggenbachi. Next base: position 178,654,684 of record NC_090654.1, read on the forward strand.
GAGTTCAGGTCCACTTTAACAATGTATATATTTCAGAGTTTGCATGTCTGTTTTGCCTCCAACTAGCCCTGTTTAAAAAAAATCACTTTGAATGTGAATGAAAGCTACACTTGAAGATTGACTTAAAACGCTTTTTACAAAAGAACTCAGCATAGTACAAGCTCTTTACATAACCCGACAACTGTGGGCAGTTGAATCACTTGACAACCTATAATCAAGCTCTTTGTGTAATAAGTGGGGTCTACCACAATTGTTTATCAAGACATGAAAACACTACATTGACCTACAAAGTATGTCCTACATTGCAAAAAGCCCACTTTGCCAGGAAAATAATTGCTAATAAGAGCTGTTCATTGGCTAAATTGCTTTAATTTAGCTTCCAGCAGGAAGAACATTAAGCACTTGTTAATAAGTTAATAAGCTTACTGCTGGCAGAAACACACAGTACACCCTCGTAATGCAAGCAAGACAGTTTTGTGGGCATGGATTCTTGCGAAAAGAAAACCAAAATGCGAAATGACAATTGGACAAATCTTTTGTTCAGCGTCTCATTAAATTGAGGAAATGAAGAGCGTGAGAAGAAGCTGCTGGAAGTCATAATTCTGATGGTATCCTAATTTACTTCATAGCAAAGCCTCAACAAAGACTGTTAGAAGATTTGTCATGTGGTCTACATCAATAGCGGAATCAAGTCTTTTATCAATATTTTAAAATGGATTCCCATCTTCCATGTTTCTGAAACATTTAATAAAACTAGTCTTGCGAGTAAGCTGCTGAGAAAGCCTTACGTGCGATAATGGGATGGTCTGACCATTTTAAGGTATTTTGTCCATTGCGTTAGAATAAAAAAAACTTTTTAAAGCATCTCCTAGCTATATTTGTTAAAGACCAACTTAAAACAGTTGGCTAAAAACACTATTCCTTTATTTGTGTCAAAGAGGATGTTTGTAGATGGAGGTATTGTTTTAAAAATGTGATCAAGAGACCTGAAGCAGTATAACTGAAAGTGGAGGGACTTTCTCTACTGTTTGGCATAGACTGACTCTGCAAGAAAAACAACTGGGAGGGAGCCTGAGCTGTAGGAAGTATGTATGAAGTGGGCAATAAGGTATTTAAAAACTTATTAACATGTCATCAGCTAATAGTGAGTATAATAGGAAAAAGATCAACTATATTTTGCCTCAACAAAATGCTGCACACAGGGGTGTAACAAGAGACCTTGCGGACCCCAACACTATGGGGCAGGGCTAAGGGGGGCCAGATGCAGAGCGTGGCAGAAGCAGAGTACATTACTTGTCAGCAGCGCTAGGAACACATACTCTTCATTCCTCTCTTCAACCACTTTGTACAGTGTAACTCTTTGAGGCGCTTGATGTATGTCTCTACCTCCACTGACAGGTAATGTATGCTGCTTCTGGGGGAGGCGGGTCTACCATTACATGCCAGTACAGGGGGGGGGGGGAGGTTTTCAGGAGGCCCAGCTGGCTCAGTCTTGTGCCTGAGGGGAGGCCTGCCAGGTCCTTGTCATGCCCCTGGCAGCAGACAAGTGGTCTCTGCCTTTTGCTCAAACCAAAGATCACAACCTATAGAGACCAGCCTTCACCCCTTCAGCCCCTAAAGTCTCCTTGAGGTTAGTACTATACAAGCAACACCCCCCTCCTTGCTCAGCAAATGTGTGTATATATAATATGATATAAATACAGACCCCCAAAGCCATATATAAATACAGACCCCCAAAGCCAGTTTTCAAAGGACAGACACTGTGTGAGACAGGTGTAAAAGGAAAAGGAATAGTTTGCTAATGATTACCGCAATTTAAAGAATATATAGAGGAGATCATTAGCACTAAAGCATGAATAAAAAGCAAATGCAGCAACTGGTAGAGAGCCTTATGTGGGCACCTCAAGTCACAGTATTCTGGTGTAATTGCTATATCACTGGTGAGGTGGAGAGAGTGGTTGGTTCAAAGGCCATAGTAAATCACAATCTGGCGGATGTTCCCTCAAAAACCTTTCATTCTTTGAAAGGAGTATATTGGCAAGGTTTTGATTTTGGCCCTTTAGACTCAGTGCCTTGGCATGCTTCAGAGTCCACATTTAAGTCAAATAAAATTTGTCAGCTTTTCTTGAGACTGCTATGATGATACCCTACTACACACTGATTTCGATCATCAGTAATTCCTTTCTTTCTGTAATGCTTTATCTGTATTACCAAAGCTTAAGCTGTCAACCAGCTATAAAAATCCTACTGATATCTAAAAGATGACGTCCGCACTCAAGGATGCTCTTAAATGCTATATTGAAGTCCGGCACGGCACAATAACAATGCTGAACCAACAATTTTTGCGCTGTTAGGGCTTACCCTTAAAAAGGCAACTGAATGGCTGCTTTTGATAAATACTCATAACCCCAGGCCCATAAAATAGGTTATTTTACTGGGATTCCCAGTATATATAAGAACTTAGGCAGCAGCTCCACAAATGACCAACTTAATAACAAAATATACAAATATTCCAAAGCATTACATCAATAAACAATAATGCATCAGTGTTATGGATAAAAACCAGGGTCTATATTATTGTGAAATTATGTAAAGAACAAGGAGCAGGAAAATGGGATGGGTGTGTAGATGTGGGGTGGGTGCAGGGGGTTAGAAGAAAAAGGAAGGGTGTGTTGGTAAGAGAAAATATTGTCGGAGTGGAAGGAGAGGCTGGGTATTGTGGGGCACTCGTTTGAAGTATGTACAGCTACAACCAAATAAAAAAATCCAATTTCACTCCAAAGGGAGGGTTAAGGATTAAAATCCATGACACGCCTCCCTCTTAGATGATAATTTATATGCGTCACCTCCTATTAAAGGACTTCTGGTATGTTCACTACCCTGAACTTGGAAGAGGCGAGTGTCTGAATAGTGCACTGTAACAAATTGATTTGCTACACTAGGTTTGTTATTATTATTGTTTATACCCCAAGATCTTCCACAGCCCTGTAGTTACTTGGGACATGGTGCTTCAAATGTATTCACAACCAATGCATACAATAAGATGTACAATACATAGAATTACAATTGGTGTAATCATTAACTTTCTAGTTTCCTTGTTAACATACAAACTTGGAGATTATTGTCGGCCAAGTAATGTAGATTTCTATGCCTCCGATTTTATCCCTTGCAGCAGGGTCAGCCATGCTATGCCAGGAATAAAAATAAATAAATAAATGTATATATATATATATATATATATATATATATATATATATATATATATATATATATATATATATATACAGGGGTTGGACAAAATAATGGAAACACCTAACATTTTGGCATCATAATCTTTGAACATGTTTTAAAGTGAACCAGAGACTAAGCACCCTCATGTATTTTACCATATATATCAGTGGGAACATTAGAGAAAACCCCTACTCTGCTCTCTGTTTCATTCTTCACTGTTCAGTTTGCTTGTTATCAGCCCTGATAAAATCCCAAACTTGAGCATTCAGTCTGGCTTTGCTCAGGAATGATTATAGCTGAGTCATTATAGCAGAGCCAGAAGGGGGCAGGCTTGGGCTTGACAAGACATCAGAGAAGACAGACTTGGCTATAATGATTCCTGAGCAAAGCCAGACTGAATGCTCAGTCTGGGATTTTATCAGGGCCGATAACAAGGAGGCCGAGCAGTGAAGAATGAAACAGAGAGCAGGGTAGGTGTTTTCTCTAATGTTTCCACTGATATATATGGTAAAATACATGAGGGTGCTTCGTCTCTGGTTCACTTTAGGCAATCAAAACTTGACATATGTTAAAAAAAAATTTGTTTAATATTTTTGTTATTTGATATGTTTAATTAAAATAATGTTTTTTTTACAGATATTTAAACCAAAGTTGGTTATAATTTATAAAAATAGCAGATCTCTCAGACTTTCAAAGAGGCCAAATTGTTGGAGCTCGTATGGCAGGCGCTACTGTAACAGAAACTGCCCGAATGCTTGGCATTTTAAGAGGTACTGTCTCAAAAGTAATGACTGCCTTTGAAAGAGAAGGAAAAATGTCCTCAGCAAAGCACAGTTGTGGCCGAAAGTCGAAGTTCTCTGAAAGAGACCGTCGGACTCTAAATCAAATTGTTAGAAAAGCTCGCAAGACCACGGCTCCTAAAATCGCTGCACCTACAGAACCCAGTTTCCACGAAAACTGTTCGTCGGGAGCTGCACAAATATGGATTCCGCGGAATAAATGCAATTAGAAAACCTCTGCTTTCAAAGACAAATGTTTCAAAGCGTTTAGACTGGTGTAGAAAGCACCAAAATTGGTCCCTCGAGCAGTGGAAAAATGTGATTTTCTCTGGCGAATCATCGTTTACCTTTTTTCCGACCTCCGGCCGAGTGTATGTTTGGAGACAGCCGGAAGAAGCATTTCATCCAGACTGCCTTCTCCCAATCTGGGGTGCTATTTCTTGGAAATCCGCCAGGCCAATGATTTCCCTTCATGGAAAAATTAACAGCCGAGACTATTTAGGAATTTTGGGCGACCAAGTTCATCCTATGGTTTAAGAACTGTTTCCGGAGGGGAATGCCATATTTCAAGATGATAATGCCCCAATCCATACAGCTAGAATTGTTAAAGAATGGCACGAGGAGCATTCTAAAGAAGTTGAGCATCTCATCTGGCCACCACAATCCCCATACTTAACATTATTGTGCATTTATGGTCGTTTTTAGAGATTCAAGTAAGAAGTCGATTTCTGTTGCCTTTGTCTGTAAAAGAACTGGAGGGTGTTTTAACTGGAGAATGGGCTAAAATTTCTTTGGAAACAATTCACAATTTGTATGAATCCATACCTCTGAGATTTGAGGCTGTAATTGCCACAAAAGGTGGACCTACACCATATTAAAATATATTTTGTTGATTTTCAAGGTGTTTCCATTATTTTGCTCAACCCCTTATATAGTAAATATAGTAAATAAAGAGAATTCTGTCATAGCATTTACCATCTTGGTTCCTTCTAACTGAAGCCACACCTGATGCAATTTCCTACCTTACTTTTTTTTCTTCCTAGAATCTAACTCAGGTTTCAGCAGCTTCACACTGAACTTCCCTCAGCCAATCAGTGAGGAGCAGGAATGTGGGAGGGGTGATGACAAGCTTTCTTCTCGTCTGCAATGTACCAAATAGAGCCAGGCTGACAGATGAGATTTATTACAGAAGAAACATTTCTGAATAGATTGGAGTCCCTGCAATGCAGGGTTAGGTTTCAGGATGCATAATAAACACAGAGCAGTGGGTAAATGGAATTCGATTTTGTGGCTGATAATCCCTCTTTAACAGCCAGTTTCCCATTGAAAATAGCTCTCCTTTACCTGGTACTCACTCGCCGCTCAGTCAGTTGGGTGCAGGGTGAGCCAAATGACTGCTCACCCTGCTGCTTCTGAAATTCCAGGAGCTGTTAAATGTTCTCAGCGCGAGAAGTAATTGTGGGTCTTACTAGCACCAGCACCCAAATTACACTGTAACTCCTGCTGGGCTGCTATAAATGCAAAAACATTACGTCTATGGCGGCACCCAGGTCAGGCGCAGTGTGGCTGTGAGCCTAAATGACCTGCTTCACTTTACCTGTCTGTAATCAAGGCTATACTTAGTAGATAAAACTGGAATATTGCACTGCTTATCTTTATTAGAATTAAAAATGGCTCATAAACTCTTCCTATCTTTTCTCAAGGCTATATAACATACTTTATTTGAAGATCCCAACAGATAGCCTTCTGTATTTCAGATATGCAATGAGATCTAAAGCTTGCGTTTTTAAATTCTTTTATAGCTGAATAAAATCTCCTTAACCTAATGAACTAGCCCAGGGGGGTAGCCCTGCCTGGGGTGGTGAGATGTAGCACATTACAAAGGTTTTATCTGTTTTTTGCTTCCTAAACAGGTTTTTCGATTTAAAGAGAAACTCCAAACAGGAATTTAACTTTATCCCAATCAGTAGCTGATGCCCCCTTTTACATGAGAAATATATTGCTTTTCACAAACAGACCATCAGGAGGCGCTGTATGACTGATTTTGTGCTGAAACCCCTCCCACAGGAAGCTCTGGGACCGGGGTACTTTTGGCAGTTTGTTACAATGTAACAAGGTTCACAGACAGGAATTAGCTGTTTACAGCTGTCTCTAACAGCCAAAACAGCTAGCAGCAGCTACATAACCTGCCCACAGTAAAAATGTCACCATGTAATAAATGTCAGGATGTAAATCGGGGAGAGGAAAGATTTTACAATGAGCAAACACTGACTAAATCATTTATACATAATTATTGTAAAAATGAAGCACTTTTCTTATTAAATTATTTTCACTGGAGTTCCTCTTTAATTCACATATGTATTGCCTTTTAAAGTGACATCCAAAAATGGATTTACACCTCAGTTTAGTGACACACTTTTTAATTGAAATAGCCAATCAGCTATAAATAATAATAAATATCATTGAGAACAATAATAATAGTTATAATTAAGAATGAGTCTCCTTCTTATTTTAGTTTAATAGCTGGTTTCTTCTCTTTTCACCTTACAGCAAACATTGGTACTCTGTGTTCATGTCCACTGCAGCTCTTTACCTGAGTTATTGGAACAATACATCACTTGGATGCAGACAGGTTTGATTGGCAGCTGTTCCATGCAGATGTAAAGCTCTGGAATATCCCCAGCAGCAGCCTCAGATCCGATCGCCGGATTATCTGTTTTATCTGCGTTGACGGATTCTGTGCTTTTGGCTACAGAGATAGCAAAAGCTGAGACTAGTTGCAGATCTGGCAGTCTTTAAACTCCATGGTCATCAGCTCCCTAGGGCCAGGCTTTAGACTGGGAATCATGCCATAATACATAAACACTTCACTTTCCAAGGCCGCGTTTTGAACTTACCAAGTGGCATAGCAAATATATGTTTAAACAAGTGTCAGTCTACCTTGACTGTTAATAATATAAATTGTAATAGCCTTCAAAAAATACACTGGGAGCCATACTTCTCTGAGCTCTGTGTGTACCTATAACTCCTGAAACGCCAAGGCAGAGTAGCAAGAGCACATAATATAACTGGTCGGTAAAAATAGATTGTTCGTCTACAACCAGAAATGTCAACAATATTTAAAGTGAACCTGCATTGCACTGGGGGAAGGGAAAAAAAAACATGCTGATCCCAAAAGGAAAATAAAAGTTGGAAACACAGTACATCTTACGAATCATAAAAAAACCTAAAAACTTCTTAGGTTTATAATATATATATATATATATATATATATATATATATATATATATATATTTATATATATATATATATATATATATATATATATATATATATATATAGTATTTTGTGTTTTTTTTCTTTGATATAGCCAATTGAAGAAGGACCAAATGACATACTGAGTGGTGAGGGACAGTGCAGGATAACTGTGCCTGTGGCCAGGGTGGACATAAGACCTGTAGTAAGCCAGCAGTCTGGGCAAGGGGGTAACTTGGCGCCGTCAATTTTTCCTCTCAATCATTTCAGGGATGGAATGTTGACTTGGGCAGGCTGGAAGGTGAAGTGGAGGACAACTGGGAATAAGGGAGAGGAGGAGGGGAGTGGTGGAAGATGGAACACAAGGAGGCTGACTTGCACTTTGACAGCTTCTTTCTTTGTTATTCCTGCCACAGAGCTTTGTGATGGGACTCCAGGTGCCAGCTCGGTGAAGTTGTTCCTATGTGGGTGCTGGTCTTCTCACTACTAATTTGCTGGTGACACAGAATGCAGATGGCTTTTGAACTGTCAACAGCAGACACACAGAAGTATTTCCATACGAATGAGCCTTGTTGAGCCGGTCTAGTACCACTAAAAGTGACCAGACATGGTGTCTGGCTGACCCAAGGTGACATCACACCCTGCTGTTTGCCTCCTTTTCCCATGACTTCTCCCTGCTTCCTACCCTTTTCCTCTGAGGCTCTGTCTCTCCCTCTGAATTCCACTCCTCCTGGCTCCTGTTACTCTTTTAGGAGCACCCACATGACATCCATCACCACATCATCATCACCCCCATCGCTTACACTTTCCTGCTCACAGTAGGAGACATTGCACTTTATGCTACTGACCTGGGTACTGTCTTCTGCGTGTCTGACTTCCTCCTCTCCTCCTTCATCAGATCGCTTGCACAGTACATCAAAGCCTGCGGAAAAATCTCCTCTCAGCAATCTAATTAAATTTCAGCGACTGCTGTGGTGGTGGAGTTGGTGGTGCAGTTGACCACAACAGAGGAGGATAAGGAGGGTGCGGAACATTGGCAGTGGAAGAGGTGGAATGCCAGTCAACCACGTCTTCTGCATTCTGGGAACTAATAGCTTTCTTCTGCAGAAGATCACATATGTCATGGCCATGGGATGACGCTTTACCAGGACCCCTAGTACCTCTGTGCTTTGACCTGTCTCTGTCTGTCATGTTTATTATAGTGAGTGACACCAGCACAGGGTTACTGTCACAAATCTAATAATGTTTTCTAATTTTGTGACACACTGAGATCACTGAAGACAGCACAGTCACACAGATGTTGATGTGACATTGTAACACTACACATTGATCACACAGCAATCAGTGACCAGCAAACAAGGCCAATTTCTGTGACACTTTATTTTTTTAAGTGACACACTGAGATCACAGGAACACACTATAAGCGCACAGATGTTGATGTGACACTGTAACACTACACATTGATCACACAGCAGGCAGTGAACTGCAAAGGGGGTATCGTCATCAAAAATCTACCCTTTATTTTAGCCAACTTAGTGGGGCATAGATACAGTGCCATCCGGTTACATGTTGTAATTGGTTGGGCCGGAAAAAAAAATCCATCCAGTTCAACCAGAAATAATGGTACTAGCATAACACTAGCCTGCACCCTTAAATATCCCAGTTGATCCAGAGAAAAGCAGAAAACACTTACAAGAATCAAGTAGCCCTAAAAGGAAAAAACAAATCCTTCCTGACTCCCAAAAAATATCATATAAAATCCCTGGATCAACACTGCTGGGAATTATCTAATAACTATAGCCATGGAAGCCTGTCATTTGAAGGAATACATCTAAGCCCCCTTTAAACACAGATATAGAACTTGCCATAACTACTTCTTATGTTTATATATTCCACATTTTAACCACTCTTACTGTAAACAACCCTATCCTAAATACTTTTTTCCACCATGTGCAAGTCAGGTCCCTTTGTCCTTTGCACAAGCTTAGAGACAAAAAAACGTATCTGCCAAGCTTTTATATTGCCTTCTGATGAATTTCTACATGTTAATTAGGTCTCCTCTAAGGCGACCAGACTAAATAAGCCCGGTTTATCTAATGTGGTAAGTGAAACCTTCCATCCCTCTCATCAATTTTGTGGCTTGTCTCTGCATCTGCTCCAAAACTGGAATGTCCCTCCTGTAATGCAGTGCCCAGAAATGTATGGCATATTCCAGATGAGTCTTCACAAGAGAGCAGAACAGGGGCAGTGTTATGCTAGCAATAGCTAACGTATTCCAATTTTTTTATTTGCTTTAGCTGCAAGTGTTTGGCATTGAATATGATTATTTACTGTATTTATGGACTATAGGACTAAAAGTCACTGTGTTTTATAGTCCACATTCAGAAACTTCCTGACTTGTGAACACCTGCCAATACAAACCTCCAACCTGCCGCATTGTCAGGGACCCCTTGTACTGTGCCCATGCAGAGGAGGACACAGGGGGACAAACGGAGGACAGAGGGGCACAAAAAAGGGAATAGAGGAGGACACAGAAGGACACAAGATGGACAGAGGAGGACACAGGGAGACACAAGAGGTACAAGGGGGCATGAGGTACAAAGTGGGCATAATCCACAAGATGCCACTTCACCTTGGATGCACCAGGTTTAGTAGATTTTTTTCCACCCTGGTTTTTGTCCTCTAAACCTAGGTGTGTCTTATGGTCAGGAGCGTCTTATGGGTGAATACATGATCTAGTACTCTTCAATGTATTTATTAATGACCTAGTAGATGAAGTAGAAAGTAATGTTGCTATTTTTGCATATTATACAAAGTCGTGCAGAATTATTAACACACAAGAAGATAGTTACATATTGCAGAAGGATCTGGGTAGGCTGGCTATCTGGGCAAGTCAATGGCAGATGAAATTCAATGTTGAATGTTGACAAATGTAAAGTCATGCATCTTGGTCATACCAATTGTTTAGCACCATACAAAATAAATGGGCTACAGATGGGGCATCAAAAATGGAGAGGGACTTAGGTGTACTGGTTGACAACAACGTACCGTATTTTTAGGACTCATGCAACTCTTTGCATCTGTCCATTAGCCAATAGCCAGTCCCCTAACCATGCACACAGATTCTTTCTCAGACCTCACATCCTCAACTTCTGCACCAGACTGTTGTGGGTAACAGTATAAAAAGCCTTTGCTAAGTCCAAGTATATTACATCTTACTACATTCTATTATCTACATTAGTATTCACCAATTCGTAAAAGCTGAGCATTTAAGTCAAACAAGACCTGTGCTTAATAAACTCATATTGATGGTGATGATGGATATTGGAGCGTATGGAGCGTAAGACAAGACAAATAACATTTATATAGTGCTTTTCTACTGGCGGGCTCAAAGCGCCGGAGCTACAGCCACTATGGTGCGCTCAGTAGGCAGAAGCAGTGTTAGGGATGATAGAGTGACATAGAATGTGAGTAGGCAAAGCTGACCTTTCACTATGCTCTTTCTTTTCATTACTGCTTTTATATATTATACATAAGATTAAGCAAAAAGAGTGAATGAATATAAATGTATTAAAAAGCTCCACATGTATGTGGTTTGTCACACGACGAAGGAGAGGAAGAAAGGTCAACTAGTTTCATTCTTTACTGACACCGTGTTTTTGCAGTGATATTGATCCAATATTACTTGAAAAGCCATCTTTTTACAGCAGACCGATTCTTTTTAAAACTTTACTGATTTACCACCTTGCACCACAACACATTCAGTCAGATTTTGGCAGCCTCTGCCTGCCCTACCGTTTCCCTGTCTCTGATCGACCTAAACTGTGCCCACTGGACACATACTTGATCGATCAAAAAAAGAAAAAAGACAGCCCCTATATACTATATACCGTATTAACAACAAAAAAGCAGAAATTAATGAAGGCATTTTTTTTCTTCTTTTTTTTTGATCACTGGACACATACTTGTTAGTTACTGTAAGTCTACAAACTTGTGTTTGATCCAATATTCACTAAAGCTAAAATGAGATAAAAAGATTTTTACTCTTGAGTTTCTGTTGCGAAAGAAAGACTAATCATAACAGGCTAGATGGTTCATATTTTCTTTAAACTGAGCAACTTTATTAAAAATACAGTTCTCCCAGTAATTGACTAATTAACTCAATTAACTATAGAGCATATTTGATTCTGCTAATTAGACAACAATGGCCTTGAAAGCCAACATAGCATTGTCGGCATGTGGCCCCACTAGCAGATAATAGCTTTGGGACCATCTTGGTAAAATATTCAGGGCAGTTTGGCATCTGACCAAATATAATAGACTATCATAGATTTCAGATGATATTGTTTTATTTCCCCATAGAAATGATTTTATTGCTCTAAAAGCTGCACAGATTAGATGTATGAATTCTTAACCAGCTTGTTATATTCAGTACTCCACCACACATAGCATGCATGTTAATATATATCTATTAACACTTAAATTAAAAGAATATAGCTTTAGTGGACCTCTGTTAAGGACTGTGCACAATTATAAATCGTAAATTAACAGATGCAGTGATTTAACTAGTATTTATAAGCACTGGTCATATTTGTGTGCAATAATATATAGCTTAATTAAATTCAAGAAGTTTCAAATCAGGATGGTTCCATTTATTAGCTAACTAAAAAGAATAAGAATAAGCGAGCTTTCGGCTTTGCAGCCTTCGTGGAGCTTAAATCCTGTTTGCTTGCAGGCTAATGGTACAGACAGCTTTATACATGCAACATCAAAAGGGGATACTCAGATTTGTTTCAAGCATAAATACATGTCATTGAGATGCCTTAATTGATAAAGAACAACTAAATGTGGTGGGAGGTTGTTAGCTGAGATAAGAATCCTTGTTTACTCCATTCTCACAGACCTGGGAGTTGGATTATCACAAAGGCATCGTAAATTCTGAGTTCACAGGTTTAGCTATATAGGCTGAGAAAGAGTTTTTGGCATTAAATATCCTCAGCCTCATACCAATATAAAATGTTTTTGTCCTTATTCAAGCCTTTGTCCACCGCTTTGAACCAATTTATAAATTTTGTTTCTGCCATTAACCTCCTTAGCGGTAATCCTGTGCTGGAAACGGGGTAAGCTGATGCGGAGGATTTCTCAGGCCCCGCTGGGCCGATTTGCATAATTTTTTTTATACACGCAGCTAGCACTTTGCTAGCTGCGTGTTACTTACGATCGCCTCCGCTCCGCGCCGATTCGACGCTACCCCACCACGTTAGAGGGTGCCCCCGCCCCGAGACCCCGTGCGCTGCCTGGCCAATCAGTGCCAAGCAGCGCTGAGGGGTGAATCGGGACTCCCTCTGATGTCACGACAATGGCGATGGGGGAAGCCCTCATGGAAATCCCGTTTAGAATGGGATTTCCTGATGCGCCTGATCGGAGGCGATCGGAGAGGGTAGGGGGGTGCCACTGCTCTGCGGCTATCATGTAGCTAGCGCTAGGCTAGCTACATGATTTAAAAAAAAAATAGTGCTGCGCTGCCTCCCTGGCAGATTTAATTGACCGCCAGGGAGGTTAATCGATCATTTGACTTTTGAAGCCACACTTCAGGGCAGTGACACGAAGATCATACATGCTGTGTCCGTTGGAACGAAAGTGTGTAGCAACTGGGACTGGGAGTTCAGATTTAGTACTCTGCGCAAACGTATATATGGACACAGGCACACGATACCAAATTACCATATTAACGATACCAAATCTGAACTCCCAGTTGCTACTAGAGTTGAGCTGAAATTTTCGTAATTTCGCATTACTATAATTACGCATGCGAAATTTGCGATCACGATGCGAAATTAGCGTAGCGAAATTGCCATTAAAATCGTAATTGAAAATACCGTAAGCGTAATTTTCAGCGCGAAATTTTGCGTTTCGTTCATGCCGTAATTTCGCATTAAACGCTACCGTAATTTCGCGTTAAACCGTAACGCTCCGTATAATATAAAAAAGCAGCCGACTTTAAGGGTTAATAGCAAAGCCCCCTTAAATGCTAAGAGCCTCAAATTTGGAGAATATATTAAGGAGATCAGGAGGAATAAGGGGAAATTTTTTTTTTCAAAAAGACCTTATAGTTTTTGAGAAAATCGATGTTAAAGTTTCAAAGTAAAAATGTATACATTTAAAAACCCGCCGACTCTAACGGTTAATAGCAAAGCCTGCTTAAAGTTTAGGAACACCAAATTCCTAGGGTATATTAAGGGGATCAGTGGGAATAAGAGGAAAATTTTTTTTTTCAAAAAGACCTTATAGTTTTTGAGAAAATCGATTTTTAAGTTTCAAGGGCAAAAATGTCTTTTAAATGCGGAAAATGTCAGTTTTTTTTGCACAGGTAACAATAGTGTATTATTTTCATAGATTCCCCCAAGTGGGAAGAGTTTTACTTACTTCGTTCTGAGTGTGGGAAATATAAAAAAAAACGACGTGGGGTCCCCCCTCCCAGACCTCTTTAACCCCTTGTCCCCCATGCAGGCTGGGATAGCCAGAAGGCGGAGCACCGGCTGCGTGGGGCTCCGCACCCTGACTATACCAGCCCGCATGGTCCATGGATTGGGGGGTCTCGGAAGGGGAGGGGCAGCCAAGCTTTCCCCTCCCCCTCCGAGCCCTTGTCCAATCCAAGGACAAGGGGCTCTTCTCCACCTCCGATGGGCGGTGGAGGTGGAGGTGGAGGCCGCGATTTCCTGGGTGGGGGGTTCATGGTGGAATCTGGGAGTCCCCTTTAAAAAGGGGTCCCCCAGATGCCCACCCCCCCTCCCAGGAGAAATGAGTATAGAGGTACTTGTACCTCTTACCCATTTCCTTTAAGAGTTAAAAGTAAATAAACACACAAACACATAGAAAAAGTATTTTAATTGAACAAAAAACATAACCACGAAAAAAGTCCTTTAATATTCTTAATTAACCATTAATACTTACCAGGGTTGCCAACCTTATTTCTAATTTTTGACGGACAAAAGTCCTAAAAAAGCAGGACACCCAAAATTTTGGATGGACAGGGGGCGGAGTTGGGGGCGGAGTCAAAAGCACACTTTTAAAGTGCACCTAAACTGAAAGGGATATGGAGGTTTCCTTTTAAACAATGCCAGTTGCTTGGCAGTCGTACTGATCTCTTTGGCTGCAGTAGTAGCTGAATCACACCTAAGACAAGCATGCAGTTAATCCAGTATGACTTCAGTCAGAGCACCTGATCTGCATGCTTGTTGAGGGGCTCTGGCTAAAAGTATTAGAGACACTGGATCAGCAAGAGAGAGAGTCAGGCAACTGGTATTATTTTAAAAGGAAAAATCCATATCCTTTTCAGTTTAGGTTCCCTTCAAGTAGAGTTGTGAGTGGCGCTAAGGTCTTGGCATCATTATTAGTATTGATATGATCTTCCACAGCATTTTACATAGTCAGGTCACTCACTGCCCTCAGAGGAGCTCACAATCTAATCCATACCAGAGTCATAATGCAATGCCTGCTGTATTATTATTATGTAGTTATATACTACTGACCTCTTCTGCAGCACTTTACTGTCCTCAGACTGGGTCACAATCTATAGACCCCAGCTTCTATAGCAAAGAGGGAAAAGCTGCCTGCCTGATAAGAGCAGCTCACAATGAACCTTTATAGTACCATGCATTTCCCTTTCAGAGCAGGATTATAGTTATTTTTAGAGTTGGGCCGAACGGTTCGCCGGCGAACGTGGTTCGCGCGAACTTAGGTGGTTCGCGTGCGGGTGTCGCACGCGAACGTTTTGCGGCAAAAGTTCGCAAAAAATCGGTTCGCCCCATAATGCACCTGAGGGTCAACTTTGACCCTCTACATCACAGTCAGCAGGCCCAGTGTAGCCAATTAGGCTACACTAGCCCCTGGAGCCCCACCCCCCCTTATATAAGGCAGGCAGCGGCGGCCGTTATGGCCACTCGTGTGCCTGCATTAGTGAGAGTAGGGCGAGCTGCTGCAGTCTCTCATAGGGAAAGATTAGTTAGGCTTAACTTCTTCCTGGCTGCATACCTGTTCTGTTCAGTGAGCCCTCAGCCCACTGCATACCTGTACTGTGATCCTGCCACTGCATACCTGTTCAGTGATCCTGCCACTGCATACCTGTTCATTGATCCTGCTACTGCATACCTGTTCAGTGATCCTGCCAGTGCATACCTGTTCATTGATCCTGCCAGTGCATACCTGTTCAGTGATCCTGCCAGTGCATACCTGTTCATTGATCCTGCCACTGCATACCTGTTCAGTGATCCTGCCAGTGCATACCTGTTCATTGATCCTGCCACTGCATACCTGTTCATTGATCCTGCCACTGCATACCTGTTCATTGATCCTGCCACTGCATACATGTTCAGTGATCCTGCCAGTGCATACCTGTTCATTGATCCTGCCACTGCATACCTGTTCATTGATCCTGCCACTGCATACCTGTTCAGTGATCCTGCCAGTGCATACCTGTTCATTGATCCTGCCACTGCATACCTGTCCATTGATCCTGCCACTGCATACCTGTTCAGTGATCCTGCCAGTGCATACCTGTTCATTGATCCTGCCACTGCATACCTGTTCAGTGATCCTGCCACTGCGTACCTGTTCAGTGATCCTGCCACTGCATACCTGTTCAGTGATCCTGCCACTGCATACCTGTTCATTGATCCTGCTACTGCATACCTGTTCAGTGATCCTGCCAGTGCATACCTGTTCATTGATCCTGCCACTGCATACCTGTTCAGTGATCCTGCCAGTGCATACCTGTTCATTGATCCTGCCACTGCATACCTGTTCAGTGATCCTGCCAGTGCATACCTGTTCATTGATCCTGCCACTG
The DNA here is from genome assembly GCF_040937935.1 of Hyperolius riggenbachi. Classification (NCBI taxonomy): domain Eukaryota; kingdom Metazoa; phylum Chordata; class Amphibia; order Anura; family Hyperoliidae; genus Hyperolius; species Hyperolius riggenbachi. The sequence goes on from NC_090654.1 coordinate 178,670,797, forward strand.
CATACCTGTTCAGTGATCCTGCCAGTGCATACCTGTTCATTGATCCTGCCACTGCATACCTGTTCATTGATCCTGCCACTGCATACCTGTTCTGTTCAGTGAACAGTTTGGTGTGTCAGTGTGAAGCAGTACCTTAATTACACTACCTGATTGATGTATACACATGCAAGATGTTTTAAAGCACTTTAGGCCTGTCATTTAGCATTCAATGTGATTTCTGCCCTTAAAACGCTGCTTTGCGTCAAATCCAGATTTTTCCCGGGGACTTTTGGCATCTATCCCACTCCGCCATGCCCCCCTCCAGGTGTTAGACCCCTTGAAACATCTTTTCCATCACTTTTGTGGCCAGCATAATTTATTTTTTTTTTCAAAGTTCGCATCCCCATTGAAGTCTATTGCGGTTCGCGAACTTTAACGCGAACCGAACCTTCCGCGAAAGTTCGCGAACCCGGTTCGCGAACCTAAAATCGGAGGTTCGGCCCAACTCTAGTTATTTTATCTTTACAAAGCTCAGCTCTGGTTTCAGCTGTAAATCACCCTGGCTCTTCACTTGTTAATGCAAATAACTACCCATGCCCTGCCTATAGAAAGGCTTCCCCCGCTCCCATCCCTCCTGTGACCCCATCCAGATCTCTGAGGAATGCTGCCCAGCAGATAACAGTGCAGAGCACGGAGGATTCCTCCAACTGAAGTGCCGCTGCCTGTCACACTGATCAGCTTCCTCGTGACTTGCAGCAGAGCTGAATTTATGCTGACAGGCTGTGAGCAGCAAAGATAAGGCAGATTGCAGGGCTGTGATACCTGGAGAAGGACTTCAGGGATAACTACAGCTACCTCCACATGGCTGAGACGAGGACTCCGGGGTTGTGGGGGCGGGGCGCACATGGCTGTCTCTCTCGCTTCTATTGGCTGGAGAGAGCCAGCAGCCGAAAAATAAGGCTTTTGATTGGAGGGCGGTGGTGGCAGCAGACTTTTATCCCTGCTGTAGCTGTTCAGGCTTACTGAACTGTGCATTATAGTGGGAGCTGTGCTACCTCTATAAACAATGTATCGTAAATGGTGAAAATTATTTTTTTGGACGGACAGGGACCTTAAAAATACGGACAGTACGGACATGCTTAATTGCAAGTGATTTGTACGGACTGCCCGTCCACAGCCGGACGGTTGGCAACCCTGATACTTACCTGTCCCTTTAAATAAATGATCCCACGCAATATCCTCGGAAATGTTCTGTCAGTTACAATGTAACAAAGTTATTACAATGTAACAACTTTGTTACATTGTAACTACGCCGCACCCGACGTCACTCACCGCCGCCGCCGCCGCCGCCGCGTCTGTGCTGCAGGACCCGACAGAGCTCTGAGCTATAGCTCAGAGCTCTCGAAAGCATCTTTGTATTTGGGCTCCAAGGAGCCCCATTGGTCCTTAGCAGACCAATGGGGTTCCTTCTGATTTGAAGGAACCCCATTGGTCTGCTAAGGACCAATGGGGCTCCTTGGAGCCCAAATACAAAGATGCTTCTCAGAGCTCTGAGCTATATAGCTCAGAGCTCTGTCGGGTCCGTGCAGGACGCTAAGTCCCCGCAGCTCCCGCTGCCCTCCCCGCCTCTCCCACATGTCACCCACATGTCACCCACATGTGGGTGACAGATGTGGGCGGGGTGGACAGCGGGAGCCGGCGGGGACTTAGCGTCCTGCACGGACCCGACAGAGCTCTGAGCTATATAGCTCAGAGCTCTGAGAAGCATCTTTGTATTTGGGCTCCAAGGAGCCCCATTGGTCCTTAGCAGACCAATGGGGTTCCTTCAAATCAGAAGGAACCCCATTGGTCTGCTAAGGACCAATGGGGCTCCTTGGAGCCCAAATACAAAGATGCTTTCGAGAGCTCTGAGCTATAGCTCAGAGCTCTGTCGGGTCCTGCAGCACAGACGCGGCGGCGGCGGTGAGTGACGTCGGGTGCGGCGTAGTTACAATGTAACAAAGTTGTTACATTGTAATAACTTTGTTACATTGTAACTGATAGAACATTTCCGAGGATATTGCGTGGGATCATTTATTTAAAGGGACAGGTAAGTATTAATGGTTAATTAAGAATATTAAAGGACTTTTTTCGTGGTTATGTTTTTTGTTCAATTAAAATACTTTTTCTATGTGTTTGTGTGTTTATTTACTTTTAACTCTTAAAGGAAATGGGTAAGGGGTACAAGTACCTCTATACTCATTTCTCCTGGGAGGGGGGGTGGGCATCTGGGGGACCCCTTTTTAAAGGGGACTCCCAGATTCCACCATGAACCCCCCACCCAGGAAATCGCGGCCTCCACCTCCACCGCCCATCGGAGGTGGAGAAGAGCCCCTTGTCCTTGGATTGGACAAGGGCTCGGAGGGGGAGGGGAAAGCTTGGCTGCCCCTCCCCTTCCGAGACCCCCCAATCCATGGACCATGCGGGCTGGTATAGTCAGGGTGCGGAGCCCCACGCGGCCGGTGCTCCGCATTCTGGCTATCCCAGCCTGCATGGGGGACAAGGGGTTAAAGAGGTCTGGGAGGGGGGACCCCACGTCGTTTTTTTTTTATATTTCCCACACTCAGAACGAAGTAAGTAAAACTCTTCCCACTTGGGGGAATCTATGAAAATAATACACTATTGTTACCTGTGCAAAAAAAACTGACATTTTCCGCATTTAAAAGACATTTTTGCCCTTGAAACGTAAAAATCGATTTTCTCAAAAACTATAAGGTCTTTTTGAAAAAAAATTGTTTCCTCTTATTCCCACTGATCCCCTTAATATACCCTAGGAATTTGGTGTTCCTAAACTTTAAGCAGGCTTTGCTATTAACCGTTAAAGTCGGCTGGTTTTTAAATGTATACATTTTTACTTTGAAACTTTAACATCGATTTTCTCAAAAACTATAAGGTCTTTTTGAAAAAAAAATTTTTCCTCTTATTCCTCCTGATCTCCTTAATATATTCTCCAAATTTGAGGCTCTTAGCATTTAAGAGGCTTTGCTATTAACCCTTAAAGTCGGCGGCTTTTTTATATTATACGGAGCGTTACGGTTTAACGTGAAATTACGGTAGCGTTTAATGCGAAATTACGGCATGAACAAATAACCATTGTAATGCGAAAATTACGCGAAAATTACGCTTACGCGAAATTTCGCGAAATCCTTCTTCATTACGATTATGTACTTACGGCCATAATCGTAATTACACTAATTACGCGAAATTTCGCGAAATCGTAATTAGGTCATTACGCTCATCTCTAGTTGCTACACACTTTCGTTCCAATGGACACAGCATGTATGATCTTCGTGTCACTGCCCTGAAGGGTGGCTTCAAAACGTCAAATGATCGATTAACAGCAGAAACAAAATTTATAAATTGGTTCAAAGCGGTGGACAAAGGCTTGAATAAGGACAAAAACTTTTTATATTGGTATGAGGCTGAGGATATTTAACCACTTAAGGACCATGGCTGTTATTGCAGATCTGCGCTGCGTGGGCTCTCCAGCCCGCAGCGCAGATCGTGTGCACGGCAGGGCGATCAGACTCCCCCCCCCTTTTTTCCCCACTAGGGGGATGACCTGCTGGGGGGGTCTGATCGCCGCCGCTCCGTGTGGCCGAGCGGGGGGCTCTTCAAAGCCCCCCTCCGCAGCGTTTTCCACGCTCCCTACTTCCCCTTACTTCCCTCTCCCTCATTCAGCTGCGCAGGACGGATATCCGTCCTGCGCATTGTAGGATAGGCTTCAGCCTATCAAATGATGGCGATCCCCGGCCAATCAGAGGCCGGGGATCGCCGATCTGCCTTACGGCTCTGCTGCGCAGCAGCGCCGTATTGATGTAAATAGCGGGGATTTCTTCCCCACGTGTTTACATTAGGCGTGCGAGCTGCGATCGGCGGCTCACACACTGTTCATGGAGACAGTCTCCGTGAACTGACATGGAAAGGCCGCTCGAACGAGCGGCCGTTTACATGTAATAACCACTTAAACCCACCGCCGCATATCATGCCAAAAACTCTTTCTCAGGCTATATAGCTAAACTTGTGAACTCAGAATTTACGATGCCTTTGTGACAATCCAACTCCCAGGTCTGTGAGCATGGTGTAAACAAGGATTCTTATCTCAGCTAACAACCTCCCACCCCATTTAGATGTTCTATTTCACTTAAGGCATCTTAATGACATGTATTTATGCTTGAAAAAAATCTGTGTATCCCTTTTTGACGTTGCATGTATAAAGCTGTCTGTACCATCAGCCTGCAAGCAAACAGGATTTAAGCCCGACGAAGGCTACAAAGCCGAAAGGTCGCTTATTCTTATTTTTTTTAGTTAGCCAATAAATGGCATCATCCTGATTTAAAACTTCTTGATTTAAAACTTCTTGCTTTTACTGATGGCTAACACGGAACAATACCCTACTGCTTAATTAAATTCAGAATTAAAAATGTGGATCTAGAAAAGCCTATTCCATTAAAATAGATTTTGAACCATGGCCTCTGTTGGAAACACCTGCTGAGTGGCTTAGGTGGGCTGGCTCCTTTCCTCCTTCCCTCTGATACAGGGACTCCCTTCCAGTGCATCCATAGTAACCACTTTCAACCTCTCATGCAGAGTAGGGATGCTCGTTCGGATTCCGCGGAAATGCAATTTCCGATGGGAAATTGCATTTCCGCATCGGAATTCGGAAATCGGTAATGCAAGTGTGGTAGATGAATTTTCACAGAAATCGCAGAAATTTTTGTGGAAATTTCTGCTGACTTTAACATTGATTTTCTCAAAAACTACAAGGTCTTTTTAAAAGATTTTTTTTCCTCTTGTTCCCACTCTTCTGCTTAACATACCCTGAAAATGTGATGTTTCTAACACCTACATCTACCTTGGGCTATAATAGTTACAGTACTTGTTATGGGGGAAATAGTGGCCTATAGGATATCCTATCCTGTCACCCTAGACTTCACCCTCCAAACTGCACCGCAAATGTGATGGTTGGCCAAACGGTCACATCTCCCTTAGTTCCCTTGCACTTCATAGGTAGCTACAGGTGCTCCTTATGGCCCATACTCACGGGCTACAATTGTCGCCGCAACACGCGGCGCGCGCGTGTTGCGTCGACAGGTCGCCCGTGAGTATGCGCCGTTGCATGGGCGCGCACCCCGAACTATCGCCCGTCGCTGATGTCACCAGGCGATTGAACTGCTCAATTGCCAGGCGACAGTCGCCGCCGCAACTCCGCCGCAACTGTCGCTAGTCCGCGTGAGTACGCGGACTAGTGACAGCAACCTCCATTGAAGTATACGGAGGTTCCGGCGGGGGGAGGAGGAACGTTGGCGACAGCTTCCGTCGCGCCGCTGGTCCCTCTTCCACGTGTGTATGCGGAGGGACCTGGCGAGGAGCTGTTGCCGGCCTGTCGCCCACATGCTCACGTGTGCTGGCGACAGGCCCTAAAAGTTGCCCGTGAGTATGGGCCATTAGTATTAGGTAGCCAGAGCTACCCTTAGTATTAAGTAGCTAGAGGTGCCCCCAAGTATTAGGTGGCTAGAGTTGCACCCAACTAAAGGGAGATCTGGTCAGTGGAACCAGAAGGGAGTGGGAAGGAACTTAACCTCCATAGCACTACAGTGCTCACAATGAAATCCTGACACAGCATAGATCTACCTACACTGGGTCCCCAGTTTGTGTGGCAATTGGTTGCACAGCCAACCACTAAACTCATCAGCTGAGTTTAGTGGCAGTTCATGCGAACGAAACAGAGGAAGCTGGTTAAATCTGCAACATGTTGAGATTAAACATCCACAAACATTGTGTGGATTTAACCATGCCTGGCCCCAAAACCATTAATAAAGATGATCCCCATCACTACTTCTCTGAGATCTCATGATTTGTAGTAATGCCGCTATCCAAAAAGTACTTCTAAAGCCTGCAAGGGAAAATTCAGTAATAAATTAAGTAATCTAGTCATATATTCATTAGGTAATGGTGTATCCACATGGTTCTTTAAAATGTCACATTTTTCTGAAAAGTGGAATTATGAAGTAAGTACAAATCTTGTCTCTTGCCTCGGCTGAATACAATCCAGATATTGTGGACTTTACTGTAAAGCTCTTGTGCGGTGCTGTGAATAGTCTTCCTAGCAAGACAAAAGAATTAAAATCATCCTCGTAGAAAACCTTACCGGGATATTTGACTAAAGAAGCCAACGTTAGCCTCTCTATGCACTAATTTTCTGGAGAAAAGTACCATAAAAGTACAAAATGTATTTCCATTCCTAATTAAAACTTACAGCCAACTTTTCAAACTAGCAACTCTGTAGGGAGGAAACAAGAAACACAATCGCTTTACCACCAGCTAAAAGGAACATTATATTTTTGAAGGAAAAAAAGATTCCACTAACGTACTGTTCAGACTGCATTTGCGATAATAAAAATGTTCTGCTATTGATATTTCTCTGAGATGTGACCCTGGAGCCAGTTTAAAGCGTTCACATCTCTTATTGTAAGGTCTGTATTTACTGTTTGTACTATAGCAAGCCAGTGTAAATAAAAATAAAATAAACAGCTTGGATGTATGAAGTTTCTCTTGCTCCCTGATACTGCTGATCTTCTGACTCAAGGGAATACATAGCTTTTTCGGTTTTCTATACCTTTTACATTAAGTTCAAAAATCAGTTCTTTTTTAATCAGGTACATATGAAATAATACTGCTAATAATAATTCATACGTACCATGTACATTTAGTTTCCTGCATACATACATTTTTCCTTCCACCTCTTCTGCAAAGATGTACTAATACCGGCGTCATGTGGAATACAACTGTCCAAGCTGTTCAAGTCTGTAGTAGCCAACTGGGCTCTGTGGCACCAAGTGAGGTCAACAATACCCTGCAGAACATTCAAAGCATTGGAATGTACAATATAAAGAAGCAGTCTCAGGAGGTGGTCCAGATAATGGGACAACCTATCAGTGACTTTCCCCGGGGCTGACATAATAGGTCTGTCTGGAGGGTAAGTCAGAGGTTTATGAATCTTGGGAAAAAAATACCAGACTGGACTACGGGTATGGGTCACAAAGAGTTCCTCTCACAGTCTGGCACTCAGAATCCCAAATAAATGATTTAAATACTAGGGTGTTGGGTTGCTCATGAGCATCCTATAAGTAGAGGTATCTCCCAGCTGCCTTAGTGCCTCTGCTTTATATTGCTCACTGCTGATGAGGGCAATGGAACCACCTATCTAGTTAACTTAGTTAAGTCTCAAAGCAGAGGCGGAACTATTTTGTAAATATTTTGGAGTGCTTTGCCTAAGGAAATTAGACATCCGAATACTGGCAGAATGTCTCTGGAGGGGTTTTTCTAATAAAAATAACATAGTCTTCAGAGTAGAGGCACTGCCTCTGCCAGTAATCGACTGCGTGTACAGAGCCCCCCAATCCCCCTTGGCAAGTGATTTGCCTGGCAGATTGATTAAGTCAAGCTCTGGCTGAGGGCATTGTTTTCCTCACTCAGTAGCTGCCAGACAGCCCAATAAATTACAAATAGTCCTGCTAGAGCTTTAGATTTTTTTGTATTATATTTTTTGGTTGAGGTTGAAAAGAGCAAAAGAGAGTCATGCAGATGGAGATATAGGCAGGAGAGGGAGCAGTAGCAACTCTGTCATCTAAGCAAGCAGGCCTGGCTTTCCAGTGAACCGGGTGGTACAGCTTCATATTGTTATTTTTATACATTTAGATAGTATTGACATTTTCTGTAGCGCCTTATAGAGTACATAGTCATATTGCTAACTGTCCCTCTAAGGAGCTCACAACCTACCTTAATCCCTACCCTCATCATTGTCTAATGCCCCTTCAAATGCTCTGTCTCTATTAGGATTGCTTACCTTCCTGTTTTCCCAGTTCCTTCAAGCATTTCTCTCATTCTCCATGACCTTCTCTTCCTTATTTTCAACGTTGAGGCCATCAAATACATTTTGCAGGAAGTTCCTCTACCTCTAGGTGGAACTGCAGTGGAAATAACGTAATGAAAAAAGTGCTTCATTTTTACAATAATAATTTATTGTATGAATGATTTAGTCAGTGTTTGCCCATTGTGAAATCTTTCCTCTCCATGATTTACATTCTGAAATGTATCGCATGGCGACATCTTTACTTCCGGCAGGTGATCTCTGTGGAAGGAGATGCTGCTTTTATGGCAGTTGGAAACAGCTGTTATTACCCACAATGCAACAAGGCTCCCATAGTGTGATGTCAGTACCTAGATGCAGACATCACACTGTGGGAGGAGTTTCACCACAATATCAGCCATACAGTGCCCACTGATGATCCGTTTGAGAAAAAGTAAAGATTCTCGGGGGAAAGGAGGTATGAGCTACTAATTGGGATGATGAACTAATAAAAAATGACAAAAAAACAGGGACACCAGGAGCCCAATATCGTGTGATATCGTCACTTAAGATGGTCGAGGTTTAGGAAAGAAGGTATTATACTCACAAGTGTGGGTTGCTACTATAGAGCAACCACCTTCAGCGTGTGTGGAGAAGTACCGTCTCCACTCGGCCTTTGTTGGTCGCTGCTCCCGGAAAAGGCGTCTTACAAAAGGGTAGAGACGCTGCCCCTGGCTGTGATGCCAGGGTCTAGGTAGTAGAGTTCAGTGAGGGGAGGCGTCCTAAACGTTTTTGAAGTTCACCTGTAATCAAAGTCAATCGGGTCTACCGCGAACATCCGCAAACATTTGTTAGCGATGTTCATCCATTACTACATTTTTGGTGATGTTAAAGATAATTCTATCGCCTATCATAACCTAACTCTACCATTGACCCTCCTCTATCTATGCCTAACCTTAAGCCCCCTACCAACGCCTAGCACTAACCCCTCCCATTCACACGCCACTAATTGAAACCACTTATATGAGCCACCAGCTTCCACTGGTAAGTATCATGCGCCATAATGACACAACTACTGTCGCCATGTACTTATCCTCTATGGGGCCCCAAAATGTCCAGGCGTGAGTGTCCGCCATAATTATCTGTCTCATTTCTGGAAATTTCAGGCTGTTTTTAGCCAGTGAAACAAAGTTTTTTTGTGGAAAAAGAATATTGTTAGTATCTAATAGATTTGTACAAGCCGAGTTAGAACCAAGGTGATAGTTCCTGTATAAGGATGTATGTGATAGTCTGATGGGCCAGGAAATGCCATATGTCATGTAGAATGTGCATAACATATTGACATACTGAGGGGGTCCGCATAGAGCCAGAGCTTACTGGAGGATCCTCTGGTAGGTTCAAATGTCAATCAGACACTTGTGAAATGAAATGAGCCTGTTGCCAATTGCCAGAAGGCTTTTTACATATTTTGAATTCCAATTGGGTCCCACGCAGAGCTCCAGAGCCCTAATTCCCCACTTTCAAAACAGCCAGGTTGGAAAGCGTGATCCTCCTCTCTTTCTATTATTCAGCACTATCAAAGCATTTCAGAGCAGCCAGGCTATAATAAGCATAACCCACTATCCACTTTCTAGAGCTCTGCGGCTAAAATCTATTATGACATCATGCTGCGTGCCCCATGCCATTTGCTTAATAATCCATTTTGTATGGCACTTTTCACAGAGCTTTACCTTTCATCAGGCTGCGTCCTAGGTGCGATTCTGTTTGCCGTTCTTAACAAAAAATTAGCTTTGGCAAATAAAATGTGTGTTGAACTTTTAAATATAACTTGAGCTCTTCCCTGTGATTTCTCTTTTAACCAGGCAAAGAAATTATATATTTTTTTACCCCCAGCAAATTACCTCAGAGGGAAAAAAAATGACAAGCGTAATCTATTTTTTCTTTCACAGCTGGCCGGGCGGCCTCAGTTTCTCATCAAAGAGTACATGCGGGTGGCTCCCCAGATGGACAGCCTGGATGTGTAGACTTTCTGTAGGGCTGAGGACACAAGGTGGAAATTACACTGTCTGTGCTTTTAATCTCACCCAGCTCGGCACAGTAATAATTGCAAGTGGACCATTTCCAAATGAACCTCTATTGGGACAATTTCCTGTGTCTTGTCGGAATGAGTCCCATTAAATTCTCAGCTGGAATTAGACCAAAAACCTATAATTATTGCTGAAAACTTGATCATATGTTGATGCTGTTGAATGTGGCGAATCTATCCAGAGATTGCAGTTCTGCTTGCGCTTTCAAGCAAACTGTTAGAAGATTTTATAGCCTTTGCAGAGCAATTAACGTAGGTTGTTCTTTTTTTCTTGATCAATTGCTTTGATTTACCATGAAATAGCATGGGAGAAAAAAATACTGTTACTCTAATATGAAGAGAAACTCAAGAGTGATAGGGATGTGTTATGATTTTAGTATGCATAGATGAACCAGATCTTGGTTTTAAGATCTCCCTGACTGTGTAATAGGTTCATGGCACATCAATGCAGGTAAAGAGACTTGGGAGGAATTGGCACCAGGACTAGGACTGAACAGACTGGTCCTAAAACTATTATTTTGGCTTCCTATTTTATGTATAATGCTGAATATATGATTATTCAATTTTTTTATTAACTTTTTATCATGCTTATTATGGCCTGTCATGTGACTTCTTTACATACAAAGAGACCTTTGGCAGCGGGCTGTGATTGTCATTATACACTCAGTAAATATTTGATACGTTAGGACCAATCGCTTTGAGACACTTCCTTTACCCAATTATTATTGCGTGGTGGTGGTTGTGATACACTTTTATTGATGTGGCATAGTTTTAAAGGGGTTCTTTTGCGAAAAAAGTAGGCAGTTAAAAAATGTGACAGATGACAGGTTTTGGGCCAGTCCATCTTTTTAAGGGGGATTCTCGGGGCTTTCTTTGTTTTCAACAGCATTTCCTGAACAACAGTTTAATGCCAAAATAGCAAGATACCAGCCGGCCTCCCTAATCACTTGCACACTATTATGTCAGTTAGATTTTGCAACTGTTGTTCAGGAAATGCTGTTGAAAACAAACAAAGCCTTGAGAATGCCCCTTAAAAAGATGGACTGGCCTAAAACCTGTCATCTGTCACATTTTTTAACTGCCTACTTTTTTCGCGAAAGAACTCCTTTAAAGCAAACCTGAGGTGAGAAAACTCACTTCAGGTTTGATACTGACCTAAGTAGAGGGAAGGCTCTGAATAGCATAGTTTCCTGGTCCTCGTTACATCCTGTTGTCCCAACGCTGTCTCTACTTAATGAACATTATTTGACCTATTAGGTCTTTTGTACTCCTCGGACAGCTTTCAGAACTGCTCACATCCCTTGGGTGGATCTGAAGATGAGTGCATGAGTACTGCGCATGCAAGAGCCCAGAACGGATATGCCCTTCTTTGGAACTACTCAGGGACGCAAGTGCCTGAGCTATTAAACCTAGCAGGTTGAATAACTTAAACCGGGGATGGCACAGGAAGAACGTGAGGGACCGAGGACTGGGCCTTCATGCTACTTAGGTATGTATCAAACCTAAAGTAAATTTCCTCACTTCAGGTTCCCTTTAGTGAGATCATGTTGTTTAGGGCTGGATTATAGGGGATATATGCACCTGTTGTTGTCTTGAGAAAGGGGCCCACTGAGATTCATAAAAATTGGATTAACCTCTTAAGGACCACGGTATTAAACCCCCTTAGTGACCAGGCCATTTTTTACAAATTAGGCCACTGCAACTTCAAGGGCTCGCTGCAGAGCCGTACAACTCAGCACACAAGTGATTCCCCCCCCCTTCTCTGCCCACCAACAGAGCTCTCCGTTGGTGGGCTGTGATTGCTCCCCCAATGCTTGTTTATTTTTTACAAACATTTTTATGTTTATTTTTATAATAAATTTTGCTTTTTTAATTATTTATTTAGCCCTCCCTCCCCCTGCCAGTCAATCAGCACGATCGGCTATTATAGGCTTCAGCCTATGACAACAGATCACTTCTCTTCCACCCAGGAGGACAGCCGTGTCACACGGCTGCCCCCAGTACAGCATTCCTGTAGACTGCAGTGCTGTACACAGTATACTTTTATAGACGGCGGTTTCGCTGTCTAACAGTCTCTGCTGGGAGACTGATGGCGGAGCGGAGATTCACACGCATTGGCCAGCGCGGTCTCCTGCAAAACCCCGCCCCGACTTCACATGGTCCTGGGCCAGGAATTGCCGTGGAGTGGTCCTGGGCTGCCGCTCCGCTCATGCCAATCGGTGTGGAGCTGGAGCAGACATTAGCAGGTTAATAATGCATTTTACCACTCCATCTTCTGGCTGTGGATGAGCACATTTGTTTGTTTTCCTCCATGCACAAGCATTTCATTGTACTAACCAAGTGTGGACCTTATTTTTGTATGCCCAGTCTGGATGCACCCATCCACAGCTATGTCCATGTCAAAAGAAACCTATTTGTCTGGTGGGAGTGGAATAGGCATAGATGGGCCCTTCCCAGGAATGATGGGCTGCAGTAGGATCCAGGAAGTTTCTGGACCATCCACTACTTAGGTAAGTATGTAACTTCTGGTATACTTTAGGGTACAGGGAAGGGGACTCAGTTTGGGTATCAAGAAGTGTTTTACTAAGGTGGAGTTAGCGTTATGTGGTAGGAAACAGAAGGACAAAGTGTACTGTTCTCTTCATCAATGAAGAAAAGCCCTGCAAACACCATAAAGTTATTGACACAAATCTGCTTATAGAATCTCTGTAATAGCCATTACTGATATTCTGACACTCAACTTACCTGGCACCAAAACTAAACAGTAGCACTTCTAAATGTACTACATCCTCTTTGATAAGAGCTAAACTAATGGACAAACAATACAATTAGGTCTTGGTATACAGGGACGCATTTTTCAATGGAGCAGCGACCTTAACCACTTCGGTACCAGCAGCCTCTGCCCCCTTAAGGACCAGAGGCTGCTGGTATGCTAAAACGTGCACACTGACAAGGCCCGGCCCTAGACTTTTTGCCGCCTGAGGCAAGCTTTAAACAAATCACCCCCCCCCCCCCCAAGCCGTGGGTGTGAGGGGCCGCCGGAGCTGGAGGGGATAGCGGGCAGGAAAGGGGTATTGGGCCTAGCGGCGGGGAGGGGGGTCGGACCCCCCCTCCCTCGCCTGGGTCCCCCGTCCTCCGCTCCCCTGCAGCTTTAAAAAGTTGCGTGGCTGGCTGCAGCTGTAAGAGGCAACGGGTAGGGATCACTCACCTCTTCCTCGCTCCAGCCTAGCCTGCGCTCCACTGACGTCACTTCCTGCTAAGCCAGCCACGCAACTTTTTAAAGCTGGAGGGGAGCGGAGGACGGCGGACCCAGGCAAGGGAGGGGGGGGTCCGACCCCCCTCCCTGCCGCTAGGCCCAATACCCCCTTCCTGCCCGCTATCCCATTCAGCTCGGGCGGCCCCTCACACCCACGGACGGGCGGTGCTGCCCCCCAGAAATGCCGCCTGAGGCAAAAGTTTCACCCCGCCTCACGGGCGGGCCGGCCCTGATACCGACAAATTGCCGCAATAATCCGTCGCTCACGCCGGTCACGCCGCTCTGTCCCCGCCGCAGGCTGCTCTCTCTGTTGTCTCTATGACGGCAGAGCACTGTGCACTGGTCAGGAGCCGCTTTCATTGGCTCCTGACCCTGTCACTCAATGTAAGCCAATAGGATTGGCTTACAGTAATGACAGGGCCAGGAGCCAATGAAAACGGCTCCTGCCCGGCTCACAGTGCTCTGCCGTCATAGAGGCGGCAGGGCAGCACATTGCGGTGGGTAGAAAGCGTCGAGAGCGGCGTGAACGGGCGGGGACACGCGGTGAATGGGTCGCAGAGTTTACGTCCGGTCAGAACCGCAGCGCCACCCGCCCGACATAAATTTAAACTGCGTCGGTCCGAAAGGAGTTAAAGGCCGAGTGGAGACGGTACTTCTCCACACACGCTGATATTGGTTGCCGTCACAAGCAACCCACCTTTGTGAGTATAATATTTACCACCTTAGTCCCAATACCGTGACATTATTACGCGATATCGGGCTCCCGGTGTCCCTGTGTTTTTTATTCTTTCCAGTCTGATAATGGACAAACAATACAGCTACTGTATATAAAGAGACAAAAGCAGCTCTAGGATGCTAAAGCAATGGAGCAATCCCAGACTAAAAACTCAGCTGATCATAAATGCATAATTGTGACTTTCTCTTTAAGGGCTAATCAATTAAATAATAGCCTGCTAGGGAATAAAGAGAAAACATAAAGCTGTATTTTAAGAATTAAATTACAAGACAAGATGTTTTTTATTCCCAGTTGTAGCTAATATCCATGGTAACTTAATTTACTACTTTAATGTGCCCAGCGAATAGTATAATACATCATTTTTATACCACTTTGCATTAAAGTGCTTCTTAAGAAAATGCTGCACACACACAAACAGGCCCAATAATTTATGTTGCAGTCAGTCGGAGGCAGGTAAATAGATGCATTGTATCCTATGTCTAGTTATTATTACTGCTGCAGGTAACTTTCGGCAGTGAAGTATGAGCTTTCTAATTGCCACAAACCATATTAATAGAAAAATAACAGACAGTTGCATGCTATAAATCTACACAAGGTCACTGTGATTATTAAAGTAAAAATAGAGTGGGTTTTGGTCAGTCAGATTTTCAGTACTATATTTTATGATTTCACAAACTTTTTAATGTTATTATGAATTATTTCTGTTCGCTTTAGTTTACAAATAAATATTTAATCCACAGTGGAGCCAAATAATTCACTGTGCTAGTCATGCTGAGATTCCTAATAGGAGAATCAGTGAACATAGATACCAGAAGCTTCTCTATTATGCCTCATTTCTGATGGTACCAGATGAGGAAGATCTTCCTCTGCCTCTTAGGGTCATCTGCGCATGATATGTGTCCATCGCCATGGTCCCACTATGCACAGTTGTGCATCTGCTCAGGTCTAATGCCGGTCAAGTCTGCCACTGGAGCCGCTGAGGATATGCACCACAATACCCATGAGAGCCTCGGCAAGAGCATACTGCTCAGGCTCCCTGTTAGATTGAAACAGACCAAAAGGAATTCTGTCTCCCAAGGGAGGATTTTCATTGGTCCACTGAGGGCCCTTTCACACCAGAGGGATTTTTCGGCGTTTTAACGCCACGGCCGAAGTTGGCGTTTTGCTAGGTAAAAGAAAGTCCATAAACTTTCATTTTACCTTTCACATCTAACTCGGCGTTTTGGAGCGTTGCGTTTCAACGCTCCCAGGAGCTTTTTCAGGGCTGTTTACAGCCGAAGTTGGCTGTTGGCGTTTCAATGATAGTCAATGGAAAACGCCAACTTCAGCCTTTTCAAAGCCTTTTCAAAGCGTTTTACAGCTATCTTGTTCACTTATTTTTATAGAAGAAAAAAAAAAGGACGTTTTCATATGGGCTGTAAAACTCTTTCAAAACGCTTTGAAAACGCTTTGAAAACGCTATGTATTGGCGTTAAGCAAAAGGCTGACTTTCAGCCTTTTCTACCGCAGCCTCTAGTGTGAAAGAGCCCTGAGTGGTGAACCAATGAAAAGCCTCCTTGAGGAAGAAGGATTTCCATTGATCTGGGAGCCACAGTGGTTATGCATGCCATGTGATTGCATTATAGCACTGTAATGTTTGGCATGGACATGGAACAGACATGTAGCACATCTGAATGAATCCTATGTTTAATATATGAATATGACTTATCTGTTGGTTCATTCTGTGAAATGGAGCATTTTCTGGTTTAGTGTGAACAAGCCTTTAAGCATGGTTGTTTGTGGTTTTTGCTGGTGCTTCCTTGTACCAATCCTCTTTTACATTGGTGCATGGGTAACACAGTAAAAACAAATAAGGGTCTAGACAGGTCCGGTTTAAGCCACATGGGGGCCCTGGGGCAAAAGTAACTTGGGGCCCCCCCTACATCCCCCCCCCCCCCAGCGAAGTCAGCCCCTGGACCAACTGCTGCCCCTCGTGGTCTCACATAGACTTCTCCCATGGCCCCTGCACATTGTGTAGCTCAGCTGCCTTGTAATAACTCACCTGTATCAGCTGCTCCATCCTGTGCTTTGCCTTCAGCCCTGCTGCCCGTGTCTCCTCCATCCAGCACATGTTACGTGTAAATAACATGCACAGGGTCATAAAGGCAGGCAGCGTGGCTGAAGAGGGAGCATGGGATGGAGCTGCTGCAGGGACATGTGAGTTATTACAAGGCAGCTGGGTAGGGGTGTAACTGCATCAGGCCCCTCTGCAGAGATTTGTTGGTGGACACCCCCCTTGGACCAGAACAGAGACATATCAGCAGAATCAATCTGTAAAGAAATTAAGAGTGTTGCCCAAGAATGTATCACAACTCTACGTATGCCATGTTCCAACAAGCTATTCAGTCAACTATACAGACATTTAAAGAAAATCACCAGGGTTGCACTTTTATTTAGCTTTCCTGTATGGCAAGAAGACATTTGATTCAGAAATAATGCTACAGAACGTATTTTTCACTATGAACTGAGAAAATAAAAGTATTTTTAATGGTAAAAATCAATCTCATTAGCTCAGGAAACATATATTCCCATTCACCAATTAGTGCTGCATCAGATAGTGCCAGAATTGTGCACAAGAGCAAGCCCAATCCTGCACAGCACTGCTTCTTCTACAAGACGTATATCTACTGACTTGTGGCTTAGATGAAGTCACAGAGGATGTAGATATACTGCAGTGGAGGATAAAGTGGTTAATAAATGTAATTCACAAAGATTGGAGCATTTGGTAAAAAAAAGATGTTTAGTATTTAAAGACCAGCTTGGAGCTGTCTGTAACATACAATTAGACATTTAGGAAAACTAAATGACAAAGGAGACAGTCAAAAGGAAGAGCCTCCCTCCCAGTCCTGCTAGAGCCGGGACAAGGTCCTCCAACACCCAAGGCTGAGACACCAAAGTGCGCCCCTCCCACCCCAGCCACCACACACTGATTGCTATTAGACTAAGAGGCTCCCCAGGACCCCCAACCTCCCCAACACCTAAAACTCTAGTTATATGACTTGCAGGCACTGCCATGCATCCCCTTTTCTTATTTCTCTCTGCTTCAAAAACACAATAGGGGAATGATAGCATGTGCATAGCATAGAGTGGGTTGTGCACCCCCTCCTACGCTGCACCCTGAGGCTGGAGCCTCTCTCGCCTCTGCCTTGGCTACTCAAACCATTGGTGCCAGTATACATAAGAAAGTAACAAAACACAAATGCAGGAGCCGATCACATTCAAAAAGATTACCCTGTATCCCTTTAGAGGTGCATGGGGCAGACTGATACATAGAGAATCAGAGGACTAGCGGAGCCATGCAGACTAAAGGGATGCCAGCAGGCACCTAGTAGAGGCAGCACCCCCGATCTGTACACAGACATGCTGAAGATGAGAGAGCTCTACCACTGCACAATAATCCACCAGCATCCTGCTCTACTGCACTCTTACCAAAGACTTCCATTGGTAATGAATCATGAGACTCTCACAAACGGGAAAATCTTAGAGAAAAATGATTCTGAAATACAGCATTTAGTATTTCCCTAAATGCAGGAATATTACCGAATAGACCTTAGAAAATTGAGGCCAATGTTGCACATCCATTTTTTTCTTCTTTCTTCTACCCTCTGTCTGTCCTTTATTCTTTTCATACTTCATTCATCTTTCCTTGTCCCTTTCTTTCTTATCTTATCCATTTCTGAATTCCCTCTTTTACCCTTCCTTACCTTACCTTACTTACTCATCCCTCCCTCTCTTCATTCTTTTCATTTCCCTTTCCTGTCATATTGCATCTCCCCATTATTGTTTTCTCTTTTCTTCTCCTTTTTTCTTGCATCTTCAATTCTTCATCGCTGTTCTACTCTTTTTGTCTCTCTCTCTCTCACTTTTCCTCTCCCTCCCTTTGTCCTCTCCATTCCCCCCTTTCTCTTTCAGAGGAAAACACGCAAACCTCTTGCTAGAGAAGAAACAATCTCCATTTTCATACAGCTTCTGGGTTTCAACATGTACCACAGGAACCAGAGATCAAATGTGCTCACACAATACTGGAGTGACAATTGATTTTTCTGGCACTTTTGACAGTGACAGTACCCCAGCAGGACACCAGGCCCCTTCCAATAGACAGGCAGCCTCAGAAGACAGCAGCTTCAAACAAGGTTGGCTATGAGACAGATTGCCATTTTGTCAGAGCCTGCTGTTCAGTGCATAGAAGAGCACAAATTAGAATACATTTTTATTTTTAAAAGTTTTTCATAGGCTTCCCTTTACTGAACATTCTTGAATCTGGTTTCGGCA
The DNA here is from genome assembly GCF_040937935.1 of Hyperolius riggenbachi. Classification (NCBI taxonomy): domain Eukaryota; kingdom Metazoa; phylum Chordata; class Amphibia; order Anura; family Hyperoliidae; genus Hyperolius; species Hyperolius riggenbachi. The sequence goes on from NC_090654.1 coordinate 178,689,056, forward strand.
AGTCTAAAAGTTTGATAAAACATTCATGAGCAAAATGGTATTGTTTGTAGTAGATAGTCTATAAAAATAGGACTCAGAACCAAATGAAATATATAAAGTTCGTATCTGAAAGTGGGAGTCAAGTGTGTTTCAAAGAGATAACTTTTAAATAGAACTAAATGTGTCAAGGGAGCAATATGAAAGAGACAAAGCTGAGCCATTATATGGATTTCACAGGCGGGAGATATATATACAGAAATGAAAACACTAAGCGAGATATTCCCGCTAACATTTCTCTCTAGACTAAGACTCCACCTGACAAAGTAAATGCTGAATGTTTTGTGTGATTTTCTCTTATTTCATTACAGAGAACAAGCTCGTTAATCTCCTTGATCTAAATGTTAAACAGTCATGCTACCACCAGTGATGCCCCTTTCTGGAGCAAGACTGACAGTTTCTGATTGTAGTTGGCGCTGGTAGAACAGATACTGAGTTTTTTAAAGGACAACTGAAGCGACAGAGATATGGAGGCTGCCATATTTATTTCATTTTAAACAATACCAGTTGCCTGGCAGCCTGCTGATCCTCTGCCTCTAATACTTTTGGCCATAGACCCATAGAAGCTTGCAGCAGATCAGGTGTTTCTGACATTATCATTTATCATCAGACCTGACAAGATTAGCTGCATGCTTGTGCTTGTAGCAGGTGTTTTAGACACTACTGATTCAGACACTACTGCAGCCAAATATATAATCAGGACTGCCAGGCAACTGGTATTGTTTAAAAGGAAATAAATATGGCAGCCTCCATATTCATCTCAGTTCAGTTGTCCTTTAAGACTGCCCAAACTAGCAAGAGTTAAAATGGAAAATGGAACCCCCCGAGTGCAGTTAAAACAGTGCAGGAGATTTGAGCGCAGTCTATGCCACTATAGGCCGTGATAGGAATTACAGCTATAGCGGCACTCAGTGAGTAACTTGGGTGCCGTCAAAAGACGGAGCTGAAGTTACATTTCAAACACTGTAATTCGGCTGACAGCAATAGCTGGAAACCGAATTTACATCATTCCCCACTATCCATGGCGACCTGGACGGGGAATAGTAATTAATGCCGACGAGACTTGTGCAGGTCATAAAAAGGATTGGTTCGCACACCAGCTTCTCGTTAGAGCATTTATTCTTCAATCATGTGTCAAAACACCAAATGACAATTGTTTCAGGGCTCGTTTCCACTATTGCGGTGCAGAATCGCCTGGATTCCACCGCTGATGAAATCGCATGCAGGTGCGGTTTTTTATGCGTTATTTTACGCGATTACGCATGCGATTTCGCATAGGTTAGGCTATATGCATTTTTAACCATGTCACTGCCTTTGTTAATTTACATTGGTTCCTATGCGGAATCGCACACATAATCGCGTAAAAAAACACGTAAGAAAAACGCATGCGATTTCCCTATTAAATACATTGCCTGCGATTCGCATGCATTCCACTCGCAGGCGAATTCTGCAGCTCTTTTGTGCGTTTTTTCACCGCTGAAAAAAACACACCTCAACAACGCTACAGTGGAAACAGGCCCATCCAGGGGCGTAGCAATAGGGGTTGCAGCGGTAGCGACCGCATCGGGGCCCTTGGGCCAGAGGGGCCCCAAAGGGCCCTCCCTCAAATGCAGTATTAGCTCTCTATTGGTCCTGTGCTGGTAATAATCACTTCTATAGACGCATTGAATAGTGGTAATCATTAACAAACTGTTCCCCATCCCCTCCTTGCAGCTCTGACACTGTAGTTGTCATTGGCAGGTTTTGGTGCGCCGTATCAATTGTTATGTATAAAGTGCTTTGGGGGCCCCATTGTAAAACTTGCATCGGGGCCCACAGCTCCAAAGCTACGCCACTGGGCCCATCCACTTGCATTACATGTGCGAATCCGCATGCGTTGGACGCATGCGGATTCGCGACAGTGGAAACGAGACCTCAGGGCCGCATAGGGTTCCCTTCTTCAGAGCAGTGCAGACAACCATATGATACACATTACACACAATATATACAAACAGAGTGATCACAGTACCACCCATGACAGGCTAGTACCTCCCTCCTCTCATTACATGTAAACACAGAAGCAGGGTAAGTCGTATATCGGCCTTACCCTGCACCCAAATCTCCTGGCAGCATATTCATAGGTACGCCCCCCCCCCCCCCCCAACACCAGGACTTCCTTAAAGAACCACTATCATGAAAAATTACATGATTTAAAATGCATACATATAAAATGTACATTTGTTCCAGAGTAAAAGGCATCGTAAATTGTTTTTTCCTATGTTGCTGACACTTGCAGTAGGTAGTAAAAAAAACTGTACACTGTTTAGGCAACTGCAGTTCGGTAAGAACTTATAAATATAATGAAATAAATAACTCCCCCATGAGGAGATGAATTAGTTCTAAACCTGTCAGATTTACACTACCTACTGTAAGTGACAGCAGTGTAGAAAAAAAGTAATTTATAGTACATTTTACTCGTGGGAGACATGTACATGTATGGGAAGGTATTTTAAAGCACACCTTAACTGGAAGTAAAGATTTGTATTTTACCTTACCTGAGACTTCTTCCAGCCCCCCGGTAGTCTGGCAGGTCCTTTGTTGTCCTCTAGGTCCTCTCTGTTCTTCCACTGTAAGTTCCAACATTCCTAGAGCTCCATTTTTCAAAAGAATGAACTGCACATGTGCAGAATGCTCCCAGCTTTGGGAGAACAATCGGGGAGTGCATGTGGATGGGACCAAGCAAGCACAGTTGAGCTCCAGACAGCAAGAATTTCAGAGCTGACAGTGGGAGAATGGAGAGGACCCAGAGGAATCAGGTGATTAACCACTTGAGGACCGTGGTGTTAAACCCCCGCTAGTGACCAGGCTATTTTTTTTTACTAAAATGGCCACTGCAGCTTTAAGGCCAAGTTGCAGGGCCGCACAACTCAACACACAAGTAAGTGATTCCCCCCCCCCCCCCTTTTCTTCCCACCAACAGAGCTCTCTGTTGGTGGGGTCTGATCGCTCCACAGTTGTTTGTTTATTTTTTTATAAATATTTATTTATTATTTTTGTTAATAAATTTGGCTGTTTTTATATTATTTTTGTGTTGTGCCCTCCCTCCCCCCGCCAGCCAATTAGCATGATCGGCAGTCATAGGCTTCAGCCTATGACAGCCAATCTCTCTCTAGCCTATGGAGGGGACAGCCGTGTCACATGGCTGTCCCCAGTACAGCGCTGCTGCAGATTGCAGCAATGTACACAGTTATTAGATGACAGTTTTGCTGTCTAACAGTCTCTGAGCAGTGATCACCACTGGGAGACTGAAGGCGGAGCTGAGCTCCGCCTTCCAAGCAGGAAATGCGTGCGCAGACTGCGCGCGCTCTCCTTCTAGCCCCATAAAAGGCTGTTCATGCCAATCGGCGTGGAGCGGTCCTGGGGCTGCGGCCGCATCCACCCTTGGAGTGATCGGCAAGCAGTTAAGGCAGCAGACTGTAGGAGGAAGCATCAGCTCTACACTCAGCTGATCTTTTTCACTCTTCCCCCTCTACTCTGCTGCTTCTGCCTGACTCACAGAGTACAGAGCTTGCCTGAAGGGAGTCTGTGTGTTCTGGCACACTCCTTAATAAACCACTTAACCAACCGCATCTTGCGGATGGGCATGGATGCGGCAGCAGCCCCAGGACCGCCTAACACAGATCGGCGGAAGGTCGTTGGGGCGTGGTTTGCAGGAGACCGTGCGCATGCCTGCTTGGATGGCAGAGCTCCACTCCGCTTTCAGTCTCCCAGCGGCGATCCCCACTAGACTGTTAGATGGTGGAACCGCCATTCACGCAATGCAACGAGGTTCACAGACAGGAAACTGCCAGGAGTACCACGGTCCTCAGAGTTTCTTGTGGGAGGGGTTTCACCACAATATCAGCCATACAGCGCCCCCTGATGATCCGTTTGTGAAAAGGAATAGATTTCTCATGTAAAAGGGGGTATCAGCTACTGATTGGGCTGAAGTTCAATTCTTGGTCACGGTTTCTCTTTAAGTCTTCTAGCCAGAACCTAATTGATCAAATATAGTGGATTGCATTCCCTATGGACTAGCACTGAGTATGTTGGCATGTTATGGTAGGGCCTTCAGATTGTAAATAAAAGAACTATAACTCCATCCCACATAGTCACTACTTATTTGTCAGTGGATATATTATTTATTTGAGTTTAGTCAGTAGATTTGCAAATGAGCTGCCAAACAAGATTATTAAATGTTTTCCTGCTGCTTTAGAGACGTTAACTGGCATAAATAAAACATTTTATCTTAAGCATCACAGACTTTAAAATGCATAAAGCTCCGGAAGACTGGCAAGCAACCCTTAATAAAATTGGAAAGTAGCTTAATATTCCGGTGTGCAGCCTCTGACTGGCTTAGATGGCATCTCAGATGTGCTGTGGCTGTTCTGATGTACTGTCACGAGAAGCAGCTATGCCGCTCTACATATTTCATACTGTTGTCCGCGCTGCTCATGTGCATGTTTTCTTCCCGGCGTTTATTAACATAGCCAGAAAGGAAAGTATCACAGAGGCATACATTTCTGGGATTTGCAAGGTTTAAAAGGAAACTGTTGCACATTATAGGTTAGTATTCATAGTAAGTTGTAATTTTAAGACGTACTGAAGACATTTTGGATGATAGTGTTCACAATAATAGTTTGTTATTTTTATACTTATACTTTATACTTATGCATTATCTTTCTGTTCATTCTATTATTTGTGCTAGCCTAGCACCCATAAGGACTCTACTTTGCAGCTATTGCTCGTACTTTCCATTCAGTTTGTGATGATGGTGATAACTCTTTTCTTTCTCATGTTTGATTATATTTTCATGAGCATAGTTATAAATAAGATTTGTTCTTGCACTTCCTTATGCTTGTTTTAGATAGCATTGCTGAAATGCTGATAGACTGGCATAGCTGTAGAAGCTGCTTCCCCTATAGCCCAGTTTCCTAAATGGGCCCTGTTCTGAGTGGGGAGATAATAGTTATGTGAGTTAGTGGTATAGTTGGTGACACATTGGTAAGGGTGTTATTGGGAACATAGAAGTGACACCTACCTGGAAAAGGGGGGAGGGGAGTCATGGTCAAGGGCATAATTGGAAGCACAGTTTAGAGGTGGCATAGTAAGGGGTAGAATGGTTACACTAGTTGGGTGCATTGTTAGGGACATAATGGTTATACTAGTTGAGTGGACATACATAGGGACATATAGGTGGAACTAGTTTTGTTCTTCATTACGCCTTCCAACTAGCACCGCCGTCATTGTTTCCACTTTGCCCTCTTCCAGTTAAAGCCACCATTCTGTATACTATGAAACCCCTTATTAGGATACCAAGCCATTAGAATTACAGTATCATGCCCCCCCCCCCCCCTTATGTTCTTTCAGTATTGCTGTGTGCTAAGCGAGCAGTGGCTGCTCACCTTTTCTTTCTCCTTCTATGCAGACTAAGGCAGCAGGGAAGCACTCTATATGCATAGCTACAGGCTCACATATTCTGGCCACCACTGACCTAGCTCTCATCCATCAGTTTATGACACTGACTTCACCAACGGATGAAGGGGAAGGATGGTTGAAAGCTAGGTCAGTGGTCATCAGAACATGTGAGCAGAAAGCAGTGCTTCCCTAGGTCCCTGCCGCATTCATATTGTTATCTTATTAAACTTAGTTTATAAAGTGCTAACATATTACACAGCACAGTACACTAGATAGGGAGACATTACAACATTAAACAATGTTACACATTATAGCATTAAACAATGGTATACAATACAGTAATGTAACAATAAACAATGGTGCAGCAATTGCAATGTAGGGATAAATATAGCATGATCGCATCTGATCATAGAGAGATCTGTTGGCTGCCCATACACTGCAGGACGATTATTGATGGATTTCAGCAGGAAATCTCTAGGGAATTGGCCTTGTGATTCTGCATCCGCCGCTGTCCCCCCAAATGTTTTGTGCCCGTGCATTAAAATGTCTCCTCTGCTGCAAGTGTCCAGCTTCCCCATTTGTGATCAATGTGGCTACCCCGTATAGCATACGGTATGTGTGTGACATTACACACACGCTACGTGCTACATGCGGCAGCCACATGGAGCTCGAATGGGGAAACAGGAGCAGCTGGACACTCTCGGCAGCTAAAGAGGTGAGAGATATTAATGCAGGGGCACCGGGGCAAGGGGCACATTAACACTTGGGGAAACAGCCGGGGGTTCTGTTGCATTCTTTGGTCATCAAGCTATCACGCACCACTGTGCACCCCAATCAACCAAGTCCGCCTGTGATTTTCTAGTTAGTTTGAATGATACATGTGACCGATTTTGGGCAGAAATCAGTAAAATCGTCAATCGTGCATGCTTGTTGCAGCATCGATTTTCAACCGAATATGAATTTGATAAAATTATCGAATTGGATGGTTGATTGGGGCGTAAAATAGCTACATGTATGCTCACCTTAAGGTATTAGGCTTACGATATAAGGAATTGTCTCTAAATAAAGAAGAAAAAGATGAAGAGTAGCCACACCATGTTAATGGGGTGGAGAGCCAAGATGATTTCTCAATCCACAGATCTATGAATGGGGGACCAGTGGTAACTTGGATTGAGGGGTGTAGGTGCACCACTAACTAGATGGTTCTACAAAGGGATGGTGAAAGGGAGATCAGCCACATCACTTTCAAGGTGGGAAGTGGGTATGGTGGAATGCTTCCGCAGTTGTCCGACAAACCTTCAGGCCCCTTTTATACTTGCAGGTTAAACCTGTGTTGTGTTACCCTATTTTACCACAAGAGGCCGCAACAGCAATGAAAGTCTGTTGAGTTTGTCACACTTATTGTGGTCCATTGTGGTGCGGCAGAAGTATCTGAGCCATCACAAGAGCATCAGAATTTTACTGCAAGCACTGCAATCATTGCACGTTGCTTGGGGTAATGGAAGTCTGTTAGCAACTTAAATATAACGCAAGGTAAATGAAGGAGCACGGTGCCTTGCGGCGGGAATCCCAGTGACGTTCTTCCTGCCCAGCAATCACTTAGCGGGGGGGGGGGGGGGGGGGCTTTGCTATGCATATTACCTTGTTGACACACTCTGCTGCATGATCATATGGGTGAGGATTTTGCGTTGTGGTGTGATACGGCAGGAGCATCTCATCCCCACACAGCACAAGAAAGAAGTGTAAAACTGGCGTTAAAGAAGGGGAGAGTGGAAGAGCAGCCACAGCACTCTTCTTACAAATCAGGCTGCATGGGGCGGGAGGGGCTAGGAGTAGGAGCCGCAGCACTTGTGTCCAGGGATGGGCATGTGGGAAATGAGAGAGTGAACAAAGTATAAACCAAAAAATCTTCTTTTATTCTTGAGCATATATGGTAATCTATTTTTTATTGGACGACTTACTGATGGCCCATAAAACATAACTGGCTGCTCTGTAACAACTCTTCCTTGCATGTCTTACTTATGGAGACACACTAGTCTGTACCATGCTGTTATGAAGACCAACATAGCCTGAAACAGCAGTCTCTAAGTTGTAATATATGGCCCTGTAAAATAAATAGGCTCTATGGGTATGCTTTACCCTAGTAGTTCTGGGTTTACACCTGACTTCTCATGGAATATGGAAATGATCTTCATATTTGGCGACTAAGCTCAAGCGACCCATTATGGGAGTGCTGAAGTGTATTATGGGAGTACCTGCTTCTTCACATGAAGCTAATTATTTGCAAATCTGTTCTGTTTTAAGAAGACAAAATTAGGTTTAGCAAAACATAATCTTTGTAAGCATCCTACATTTATCACCATAATTTTAGTAATTATTCTTTGAAACACAGTCTTCAGATACTAGATAATTTACTTCTTGCATGGTAACTAATAACTTGGCAAACAATCTGGGTCTGATGGATGATCCAGGTGCTCTGGCAGAGGTAAACACTTTATTCCGGCATCTGAGAAATAACAAAGTATTTTCTATGCTGTCTGTTGGTGATCACTAGCCTTATAGCCATCCAGGAGTATGCAGGCAGTCAAGGCTGCTCTATGTTACAGCACTTAGCAGAAATATTTTGTTTATAGAATGATGATACCTGTATAATGATCTGACAGAACTTAAAAAGCAGATTTAACCCAGGACTGACCTACTTCATCCTTTCCATCCTGTTCCTTCATCCATTAGTAGCTGATACCCCCTTTCCCAAAAGAAATCTTTACATGTTTTGTAATAGTTCACCAGGGTCATCTGTGTGGCTGATATTGAGGTGAAACCCCTTCAACAGTGGGATAATTTAGCCATGACTATGACAGTTTCCTGTTAGTGACGAACAAACTTGTTCCCCGGAGGATAGTTTGTGTTGAACGAAGGTGTGTTCACCGTTTGCATTTAGCGAACCATTGTTCCCAAACCATTTCTCTACCTGGAAACACAGTGAAACTGGCAAAGCTTTGGTCAGAGATCTCTGTACAGCTGCAATATTGCTGCATAAGGATCCCTGGCAACTAGATTTTTAGTTTGGACAGTTAACAAGTAAATTTGAAAGCTTTCCCCTCTTCCCCAGTGCCCTTGTCTAATCCATGGACAAGGGGCTCATCCCCATCTCTGGTGCCCAAGAGGAGAGTGGGGCTAACTACACGGACACCTGTGGGTGTAGGTCTGGGGGGAGGGTTCCTGGGATTGAGAGAGTTCCTAAAGTACTGGTAAATAATGATGTATTCATTTAATTTGCTTATCTCTTTTGTTTACTGTATCAAATTCCTTTCACGCTTAACTGATGACAAGTCTAAAATCTGAGGCAAATCTGAGGGCAGAGTGAACCATAAGGGAAGGGGGAATTTCCTCACACTACATCTGTTAACCCTTTGTGTGAGAAAGCTGCAGCTGCATTTGTCCTGTGTCTCTGACTGAACTGTCTGCAGAGAGCAGAGAAAATGTAACTTGTTGTAAGCATTTGTATTTGTATGTGAAACCAGAGACCACAGCTTTTCATACTTTTTTGTTTTTAGCGAAAAATACTCTGTAGTCTGATATGCAAAAACACTGACTGTGCATTGAAGCAGACACCCCTTTTGCGAATGATTTGTTCCAATAGAACTAAATCCTATACGCGATGAATTAAAGCTTTTGCCTCTGATTATTAACATGAAAAGTAGGAAAATGTTCACAGGTACTTAGACATTATTTGTACATTGTCAATTTAGAACACTTGGTTATTGATAGTGTTCCTTTAAGATGTGTTGCGCATATCGTGTATTAAAAATACACTATGGATCAACAAGGCTCGCAAAAGACAAATGCCCAATCTCCAGTTCCTGACCGGTTTCAGGTCCTCTGATGACGGCTAAACACATCTTAAGTGTCCCTGTCACAAGGGCCCACGATGTAAGTTATTGTATACTGTTTTATTTGACAGTTTTGGAAATAAATTAGTTAACGTTTTATTTTGAAAGTAACCTTGGATTCCAGGCTGCCCCATGCGTCATCCCTTGCTCCACTCCATAGCAACAGAATATGACACTAGCCTGCAGGTCAGACATGCATCTTTACAGAACTTGCACCTTGAATTGTTGTGCAAAGGATCAAGTCTCAATCCTTGTGGTTACTATGGTAATATGGTAATTTGTGAGGGTGTATGCACATTGCACCTTTTAGATCGACACACAGGTGGTTGAATGACCAAGGGGCAGAGCTGGAAATATACATTTGCTCCCCATAGGCTTGCACTCTTGTATGACCTTCATTCCCCTTCCCCACCATATACAGCTATTCTTCTCAATACTTAAGTAACCCCTCTCTTATGTACAGTATCATCCGTCTTGTAAGAGCAACCCCTATATGCAGGAAATTATCTGTGTTATTTACAGCAGTCTCCCTTCTATATGCAGGCCTAGTGTATTGTCTCCACCACAAACATGAGTAGCAGTTCCTCTTTTGTGGCAACAAACCTCTTCCATGTGAATTATCCCCTTTTTTGAGCAGATTCCCTCTAGGCCAATGTCCAAGTGACCTTTGTGGTAATCCAGCCATATGAAACAGTTACTACATATTTCATCTGCATTGCTGCTGCTAATGGACTGCCATGGACTTGTTGCATAATGCAGCTGAATAATGCAGCTCTCAGAAACGCATTGAGAATAAGCTGTTGGTGAAAAGTGTTGACACATGCAGTATTTCATCCAGCGGTGGCTGGATAGTGTAATGGTTAAGGGCTCTGCCTCTGATGTAGGAGACCTGAGTTTGAATCCTGGCTCTGCAGCATACTCTGCTAGGCACCCCTTCCCTGGTTATAAGTTAGGGATTTAGGTCTGAGTCACAGATAGGTTGACCCCTACATAGACAGAGGCAAGATCATCTGCCTCATTCATATCTCTCTTCTTCAGTAAGCTAGCACCTATTCAGTAAGGAGTTTTTTGGGTGAGACTTCCTAACACTGCTACTGCCTACTGAGTGCGCACTAGTGGCTTCCTCACAAGCGCTTTGAGTCCGACAGGAGAAAAGCGCTATACAAAAAAAGGAATTATTATCCCCCCTTCCTCTTAGGAACCAGCTGTGGCCAGCATGGTACCCCACCAAGCAGTAGTAAAGCACACAGTATGTAGACACCACTCCTTCTCCTAATCCCCATCCCAGCAGCAGACCCCTCCCTCCTCCTCTTAGTAATTATTATTGGGTGGTACTGTCAATGGGCAGAATTTGTTTTCCAAATGCACAATCACATCCCTCTCTCAACCGGGATGCCCACCTCTCTCTCCTCCTTGTATGTGCCTACATGCAAAGTGCCTGCAGTGGAGCAGAAATACATCTTAAACCGTCAGGCACCAGATCATCTCCTCTCCTCTTTCCTTTGGCTGATGAGTGTGCACTAGCCTCCCTCCGTAGGCTCCCAATGTCACGAGACATGCATCAGGAGCCAGAGGGTAGCTAATGCATGCTCACTAGCCCGAGTGATGAGGCATGATGAGAGGATCTGGTGCATACTAAGAGCTCCACTGCAGCATACTCTGCTAGGCACCCCTTCCCTGGCTATAAGTTAGGGAATTTAGGTCTGAGTCACAAATAGGTTGACCCCTACATAGGCAGAAGCAAGATCATATCTCTCTTCTTCACATCTGTATGTGTCTTCCTCTTCTACCAATTAATAAATAATGTCCAGTAGAAATAAATTAAGGCAAAATGGGGCCCGAGGAAGGTAGCAACTTTGGCTCCACTTGCTGAGTAAATATAGATGTGCAGTTTGGTGAGTTGGGCACCGGAAGATGCAGGTAGTGGAAAAATCAGTAAACTATGCTTACCATTGCTTTCCTATTGACTTACCTGGCACCCATTCTCACATTAACCCTCCCTCCTCATACCTAGCACTAATCCTCCCAATGTCTAACACTGACAACCCCCTTTTAGTGCCTAACACTAACCCCCTCTTGAAAGATCTGAAACTAACCACCTGATGCCAAACTACTAACCATTCAGCTACTAATAGCTGACCAACTAGTATTTAATATAAGAAATGTGGTAGCTGATTGGCTACTAATCACCTATCGGCTACTCTCGGACACCCAACTCACCACCTCAGCGCCGTATAGCTGCAGTTTATTTTGTGTTGCCTAAATGAACTGCTTCGCCACCTGCTTACCACCTACTCTTTGTGCTAAGATGATGTGGGTGCAGGAGTTCAGAGAATATGGCAACCAGGCTCATGGACAACCACCAGATCTTAGGCAGGTTGCCTTGATTGCCCTGGGAGTGGTCTAGCTGTAACATCCTGCATTAGGAAATCCCCATATACAGTAGCTTTAATTTGAAGGTGCATCTTTCACATGTTGCACTTAAAGCCACATACTATAGTTTTATTACATACCAATGTTGCTCAGACATGAGCTGGACTTGTTGCATTTCACAGCTGTTCTTTGCCCCACAGCGACCAGAATAAATACCAGAATTTTCCTATATTAATTTGAATTATGTGCAGATATAGTACCCTACAAGTCACAAAATTTTGGCAGTTTAAACTAAACTATGTTAATTATTTAAAAATAATCTGTCAGGCAGCTGGCTATTGCTAGGTGTGTACACACCTTTGATGGATGTCACCCGTCAGGGATCAGAAAAGGCTTGGTAATCCAAGTTGCACAGGCCTGTGTCAGCTGTGCAGCTGACAATGAGCAGTGTTGCTATTCAGGGAGGTGGAGGGATGACTGAGGGGCCTGTGGCATAGACAATGGCTGACTTTTAAACTCAGCCAACTTTAGTCAAGCATGCGTATGAGCCTTAAAGTACCCCTGACCCAGTTTTCCCCAACATACTTTTAACACTGTTTTATTAGTGGTGCTGTGGAACATGTCACAGCACAATCTTCCCCTTCCAGCGCCCCCTGTGGCGCCCGCTCTGCTCAATCGAAGATGTCAATGTCAATTATGGGTGAGAATGAAGTGGCTGTTCTTCCTCATCTCTGCCTGTTCTTAGTTCCGCCCTTTCCACTAGCTGCTTTAGTTCTCAATATGAGTTACTGCACACAGCACTCAGGGAAGCTGTGCTGTGTGTGGGCTTATGGTAATCGAGTTCCGACCTCAATTACTAGGAGCCCACATACAACGCAGCTCTCCTGCTTTCTGTGTGCAGTAACTCATATCGGGAACTAAAGCAGCAAGTGGGGGGGGCGGAACTAAGGACAGGCAGAGAGGAGGAGTAACTGCCACTTCCTCCCCGCCCATAATCAATAGAAATTTAAATACAAAAAAAGATTAAGAGCAGAGCGGGGGCCACAGAAGGCACTGGAGGGGGAGGATGGTGCTTATAAATACTAATAAAACAGTATTAAAAGTATGTTGGGGAAAACCAGGCCAGGGGTACTTTAAGAAGAGACTTTCAAACATTTACAACAGATAACTTATAAACAAAACATTTTTAAAAGGAGAACGATCAATAAAGTTATTCTTACTCAGTACTCATTATTTTTATCATAAGCTGCAAGAATGCAAACACTTGTAATCAGCATTATCCTTTCATTGTAAAGCTGCCAAATCTATGAGTCAAGGTCTCTCCAAATAGCCTTGTGATTAAACCTAGGCATTCATATACAGGGGATGTCTGGGCTAATTAAAAGTTAGGATATTGTTTCATGATAATAAGATGCTAGACACTGATGCAATTGAATGCACCTGAAAGAATACCCATTCTGTCTGCTTCCATTTTCTTATGGACCATATGCCAGTTTACAGGTTGCTTGACAAAACCACCAGCCAATGCAGTATGGTGAAACAACAACAACAACAACAACAACAAATAACATTTGTAGAGCGATTTTCTCCCATAGGACTCAAAGTGCATAAGCATGGCTCAGACCATCGTGGTACAGAGGAAGAATTTTATAAGTCCGGGAAATGCCAGGCTAAACAGGTGGCTTTTCAGTCTGGATTTGAATAGCTCCAGGGATGGTGCTGTCTTTACTGGGTGTGGCAGGGAGTTCCAAAGAGTAGGGGCAGCATGACAGAAGGCTCTATCTCCAGATTTTTTGAGGTGCACTCTGGGAGTGACCAAGTCTATAGAACTTGCTGATCTGAGGTTGTGAGAGGTGTGGTGCAGCTTCAGCAAGTCCTTCATGTATTCAGGGCCCAGATTGTGCAGGGATTTAAAGATCAGCAGTCCAATCTTGAAGAGTATTCTCCATTCTACTGGTAGCCAGTGCAGTGAGCGAAGGATCGGTGTAATGTGACAGCGCTGAGGCTGGTTTGTTAGCAATCTGGCAGCAGCATTCTGCACTAATTATCAGACAGACTGGGAAACCATGTCTTATCACTGGTGCATTGCTAGGGTACAAGAAGATTGATGCCGGGAACACTCTTAGTGCGATTGTGTGCGTTATGCCACGGACTGCAAAACGTGCTTAGCTGCACAGGCTGTTGAAGTCAATTTTCAATTTTTGAAGGGTGAGTAACTTGATCTCAGTCCTTCACCGCGAAGGACTGAGATCAAGTTACTCACCCTTCAAAAATTTCAAGGTGTACTGATTGCATATGCGGAAACTGCACCAGCAAAAAAAAAAGAAGAAGAGGAAATTCAATTATATTTCCTGAACGAATAAAAAAAAAGCTTAAATAGCTTTTAATTCTTCTGTACAACTGATTGTTTTTATTGAATTGCCATAAAATTGGATCTTTTTATCATATTGTGTGCGGCCATCTTTGGAATAAATAAGGCAATAGGTCATTTTATACAGTACGTTTCCCAAATAACAATTAGAGAACTTGTCCACACCAAGACATTTAACCAGGTAGCAGTAGCAGTCCCCCAAATAAAAACTATGCAGTAACATAATAAAAAAAAATTAGCCAGTTTTTTTTTTTCAAAATAAGATTTTTAGGCAGTGTGCATGTCCTAGTAAAGAAGACTGATCCCATATTGGACCTCGTTAACTGATAGCTCATTAGAGACATAGTCCCCCCCTCCCCTTCAGTTACATGGAGCAGGGGAATTGAGCGCAGCGTAATAGCCTGCAATTAATTTAATTGTGCTTACATGGTGCCCAGGTGGAGTTGGGCACCAGATATAAGCAGACAAGTCAAATAGTTAGTAGTCTGGTTAGAGCTTTCAGGTAACACTAGGCGATCAGCTATCACTAGTCAAACATCTAGTAGTTACTTTTGATGCTGAAGGGATTAGGGTTAGGCACCTGGAAACAGGGTTAGTTTAAGGCTGCAGGCATTAGGAAGGGTGGTTAGTATTAGGCATAAGGAGGGGGGTTGGGGTTAGGAATTAGAAGGGAGGCTTAGCATGACAATAGGGGACAGGGTAAGTTGTTGATGGTAAAATATAATTAATACTATATTAAATATTTTAACTATGGTCATGGGAATGGCACTGTCCAGCATCAAGCATCCCAACTCTGAACTGATCTGCCCTGCTTCCCACCTCCCACATCACATTACTCCAGAAAGCAGAGCTTCTACATCTCTGGGGAAATAGGAGAAATCTACATGGAGGAACTCCTGTAGATATGCCATAAAGCATAAAAAATCCTACATCATGGCACAAAAAGTGCCTAGCAGACTGGAGCTACTGTGGAGTACAGTAGTTGGTGAGCTTATTGTCAAATTCCTTTGGTAAAGTGCGACGGGGACTCTCCTGTTTTTAAATAGTTGCTGTCAGCTGCAGCCCTTTAGTTTTCTATCTTAACAGACCTGTATATTGGCTTTGTAAGGGCCGATTACTTATGATTTAATATCAGGCAATTTCTTTAATCATCCACTCCCGGTTTGCATGCAGCCTCTGCTGCTCTCCAGCCATTGTAAATCATATCCATAATAGCAGGAACACTGACAGCAAAAAAAATATGCTAAGTTGCAAAAGGTGAACCCCCCTAATTTCCATGCCTGAACCCACCATTCTGAATGAGTAGCACCCTCTGTTCCCTCTGTTGATTGGGCAGAACAACAATGCTAGGCTTAGCTGCTGATATAAGGATGTGCAATCTCTGCAGTGACAGATCAGATTAGTATGCTTTTAATGTGCCTGTCACTGTATATGCGTGTTTACTTTGGACAGTTACATACTGTATAGTGACAGATGTACTATGAAACACAGGAAATCTACAGCCTCTTTTATTTAACCATATAAAGTTATTGAGGAAAATAAAGCCTATTTATTTATGACGATTATGAAATGAAGTAATATGTTGTAATGTTGTGTATTTTGCTGGAGATTTATTACGAGCATTTCCTAAGTGACTCACATTATAAATCCCCCGGCTACATATAATTAGCGCAGACACGCTTATCGGAAAGGATAATTATATTTGATGTAAGTTCTACTGTTTTGTTCTTTTAAGGATAAGAGACTTTTTCATAAACAATGAAGTTAATATAAGGATGTTGGGGTTTAATTAAAACAACAGAACTGGTGAATGTTTTCTAGGAGAGGGGCTGGAAGAAGATAGAATATAATTACATATAAACACAGTATGAAACATGGTTTAAGGGCAAGCCAAGAAGATTAAAAGGGGCATTTTTTCCTGAATCTGAGAATGAAGCTGCTCACCTGGTGATTTCAGTAACTCTGCTGTGGGGATATTTCACTGTCTTAATCCACTTATTTTCAGATACTGTGCCAACTACAACAACCATTTTACACATCCTTCACCTTGGTCATCTCCTCACATTTGACATCCAAGACTCTTTAACGCTCTTTCATATCACATTTGCTATGCTTTTGTCTTTCATACCTTCAAATATAGCCCAAAACTCTCCTGTTACAGCACCCTGGTACTCTAGCAGCATTGTGGTAAAGGTGCATGCACATGCATTATGATTGTGAAAAGGATCATGACTCAATCCGCCAAACCACAGTTCTGAGTCTGACCTAATGCCAAAAGATGCATTGCAAGGCCCTCAGTATAAGTGACCTTCCATTTCCACTATGTAAGTGTAAGTGACCTTCTCTCCCACCTGCAGCACCCAGAGTGTTTGATCCTTTCTCCTACCTCACCAGCAGCACAAAATTGCGTGTCCCCCTTCCTCTCTCCCTATCCAGCAGCACCCAGTGTATGTGTTCCTCCATCCTTCCCCACCAGCAGCACCTACTGTGTGTGTGAAATGCCCTGCCCACTAGCAGTATCTACTATATAACACCCTCCTTCACAAACCCTCTCTCAACCAGCAGTACCCTGTGTGTAAGTAACAAGTAAATGGCGACATTTTTACTGCTGGCAGGTGATGTCTGTGGAAAGAGTTGATGCAGTTTTGGCGGTTGGAAACAACTGTTATTTCCCACAGTTCAGCAAGGCTCACAGACAGGAAACTGTCAGGACCATGGCCCTGGCATCATACTGTAGGAAGGATTTCACCACAATATCAGCCATAGTATAACAGTTAGAAGTGCCGTGCACAAGAAGGCTGATCACTGAGGGAGTGTAATTTGCCAGTGAGTGAGCAGTGAATCCAACTAGTAGAGAAGAGCGGCCCTGCACATCCCTTGTAAAACTTCACTTTTATTCAAAAATCATTAAAAGGTATACATTGCATTCCTTGCAGGTAATGGAGAGAGGTACAGGCAGTATGGGGAAGTCAACAGCCGTTTCGCGCCATCATACATGGTGGCGCATCATCAGGTCCTGATAATGTATGCCTTTTAATGCTTTTTGAATAAAAATGAAGTTTTACAAGGGATGTGCAGGGCCGCTCTTCTCTACTAGTTGGATTCACAATATCAGCCATACTGAGCCCCCTGATGATCTATTGAAGAAAAGGAAAAGATTTCCCATGGGAAAGGCGATATCAGCTACTGATTGGGATGAAGTTCAATCCCTGGTTATGGTTTCTCTTTATTACCTAATAGTAAATTATTTTTAACAAGTACAGACAAGACTTATGTTTTCCAGTGGTCTTGAAGCTGAGAGAACTTTATTAAACCAGGTCTATTGCATCTATCCTTACAAAAACATCTGACTGATCATGCTGTGAGTGGTGATACAAAACCAGTACGGATGATCATTCAGATTCTGCGGAATTAAAATTTTGCCATTTCTGATCTTAAAATGGATTTCCGTGGAAATCTGATTTACCCCAACTCAGTAGTTTTAGCCCAATCATAGAACTCAGAAGCATTGGACCAATTGGAGAATGCAGAATTTTTCCACGAAAATCTGATTTACTGCTCTAATTTTAGACCAATCACAAGAATCACATTCTACTGAGTATTCCTGTGTCTTGTGACTAGGCTAATATTTCCGTGGTAGTCCGATTACCCCCATAAAATTCCGCATTCTCTGTTTGGTCGAATACTTCGGAATCAACTCAGAAGTATTTATCCAATCAGAGAATTCAAAAAATTACAAAAAAAAGGCTCCTTGGAAATTGGAAAGTCAGAAAATTGGAAATCAGCATTGGCAGAAATCTGAATTTCTGTGGAATCGGAAATCTGCATTTCCGACCATCCCTAGAAACCAGACTATGACCACCAGCTACGTTTAAGGTTACCTTAGTCCTCATGAAAATGCATGGAGCAGGCGTAGTGGGCTCTCCACATGCCCACCGCTCCCCCATTCTCCTCTGCCCCTTCCGGTATGATGCACCAACCCTCCGAAGCTACTTCCTGGTCGGGAGGGTCGCCGAAGACTGCACAGGCACTGCCACAGTCACACGATCAAAGGATGCTCGTAGCCAGGCAGCGACTGCACAGTCTTCACCGACCCTTCCAAACCAGGAAGTAGCTTCGGAGGGTCGATGCTTGATAACAGAAGGGGTGGAGGAGAATGGGGGAGCGGTGGGCATGATGAGAGCCCACTACACATGCCTGCTCCCCCCATTTTTAAATTTTCATGAGGACTAAGGTATACTTTAAGACAAGCTTAAAACAAACATATTATGTCTCTCTTGTTGCAGACATCTGTAAATAATCCCATTAGAAGAAAGGTGCAGGTATTTCCATGCTCTCGTCCATTTTTCAGCAACAGCTTAAGTTTCTCTGTTTTTCTTACTTTACTTGTTAGAAGAGATTTTGCAGAGAAAGATATTTCCTCTGAAGCACATATTGTCAGTGAAGTCAATCAAGCGAGCTAGTTTTTAAGATGTTATTTTAGTGAAGACTCCCTAGTGAGCTGACTCAGAGCACCAAGAAATTGTACAAATCCTAATTCGGCAGAAAAACCCTGAGCTGAAGCACAAGATTGATAGGCCTGTGTGCCGTAGGGTGAGATCAGCTAGCTGCAGGGTCACTTCCTATGGTGAAAAGTTTTCTAGGCTTTATTCCCTGGAGAGGAAGAGAAGAGTAGATTCTGCTCAAAAGTGACTAAGTCATCCGGTGTTTAGCTCATAGTATACATTAAGGGCTTCAGGAAAATGATTATATGAGTCTGTAGCCTATTGCATTTAAAGTGAGGTTCCACGTCAAAATGATATTTCATATTTTGGTAGATGCTTCAGAATGAAACCACTCAGCAGTTTCTTACATTTCTAAAGCTGGCCATACACTTATATATTTCCACCCAATCTTCCAAAATGATCAATTCCTTTCTTGATTGAACAGGAGAGTTAGAGCTCAAACCCACAAGAAGCCTTTTCTAAGCGCTAGTAATTTAAAAAAAGCTCTAGCTAATGCAATGCTGTGAGGGATTTTTATAAAATCACATCACTCAAGTGGGATCACACACAGCATTACATTAGCAAGAGCTTTTCAAATCACAACGTGCTCAGAAAAGGGCTCCTAGTGGGTTTCAGGCCTTACACTGTTCAATGCAGTGCAAAGCTATGGGCCATCAATGCTCTTGCTTTGCCCCCATCAATCTCCATTTTCCATCCCGTCTGATCAATACTTTTGATTGATTTTTGTTCAAAATCAATCGGTTTGACATTTTGGAAAATCGATTAAATCTGCAGGGAATCAAATGGGAAAATTGATGAATGTATGGACGCCTTAAAGGTATCTGCAGATCAGAGCTCTTTCAGGTCCTAAGTCTAGACAAAGGTCCATATGCAATTCACTTTTTTCCCTGAATTTTGTCCTAGGTGATATTTTTAAGACTTGTCAATAAAATGTTTTTTTTAAACCCCCCCAGCCAGCAAGAAAACACTTACATTAATTTTGATTGTACTTTTACACCATCTTTTTGGTACTTTTTCAATAGCAAAGTGTTGAATAATTATTTTAAATCCAAGAGGAAAATGTATCTCCTATGAGAAAACTCAAGGGAAAAAGTTAATTGCATATTGCCTGTGGCTTTTACAAGGGAGGCTTATCCTGCTTGTTCGGTTTTACATTTTGATGAAGAAATAGGAGCCGGGTAATGCAAAATTGGGTGAGAATTGCAATCTACAGGGTAGATTCGAACAAAAGCAAAATGCGTGACATGCAACCTTGCAATAGAGACATACTACATGCTCTACCATTTGGGTCAGCCAACAAATAACACAATTTGTGTAATGCTCACTAACCACCAGGGCCCCATTTTATTTAACTTAATGACTTCTGAGCAGCTGCAATCATTGCCCAATGTTGTCTGTTTCACTTCGCCTGGGAAATGAATGGGATGCAAAGCACAGAGGAAATTATTTGTCCCCTGCTGTACCCTACTGCTCTACAGATCACCAGGGATACTGGGGAGCAAGAGCAAGAGAATAGCAGAGATGCTAGAGGAAAGAACAGAACAACAGATTCAAGAGGAACAGGATTGGGATGAGCTTGAATTTTCACCATAGCCATTTTTTGCATCAAAATTTGCACTTTCGCTTGACTAGAATTTTTTTTGTAAAAACTATGATAGAATTCTCACAATATGCACATTTTTTACTGAAAGAAAAACTTTCTTTAAAATGTGTTTTCTCATGCCCATAAACATCAAAGCATTTGGTGAAAACGATTTTTCGCATACCCATATATCCTCATTTGTGCAAAAAAAAAAATCAATCCTCTGCTGGCTGCTGACTGTTAGTGAGAGCAGGGACAGACTTGCTGCAGATAGGTAGGGAAAGCATTAGCTAGGCCTGTGTCCTTGTTCCTCACTTGCTTTGAAAGCACTTCAAACAGCCATATTTAGGGGCTAGCACATTGGTCTCCTGTGTTTTTTTTTTTCTGTGTGTGACACTCCACAGCCCTCTGTGCACACTACTGCTGTTGCCTCATTAAAGGATACCCGAAGAGACGTGTGACATGATGAGATAGACATGGGTATGTACAGCACCAAGCACACTAATAACTATGATGTGTTCCTTTTTTTCTTTATCTGCCTCAAAAAGTTAAATATCAGTTATGTAAGTGGCTGACTCAGTCCTGACTCAGACAGGAAGTGACTACAGTGTGACCCTCACTGATAAGAAATTCCAACTATAAAACACTTTCCTAGCAGAAAATCGCTTCTGAGAGCAGGAAAGAGATAAAAAGGGTCAATGGTTCATAGATTTTAGCTCTGGCATACTTCAACGAATGTGTCATTGAGCAAAAACAATAAAACAGTTATTAGATTTAAACATACAATACAATGGTGGAATATCTTAAAAAGTCATTTTTAGGAAAAGGAAGATAGATGCAATCATTTATTTCATTACTTTTTTTTTTGCTTCGGGTGTCCTTTAAGTTACATGCACAGAACCACTCCAGTGCATTATTATTTTACTGTATTCTGATAGTACTATTGCATTTCTCTGTTTGCGACACTCCACAACCCACTGACACCCAGAGCTGTGCATAATGTGATTCCTGTCCTTTAGGGATTAAGACCCGACTTTGCGTCAACTCTGTAATTTTTGGTGAGACTTTTGGCATGGATCCCCTTCTGACATGCCATTATCCAGGTGTCAGACCTCTTGAAACAACTTTTTCATCACTTTTGTAGCCAGAAACAGTCTTTGTAGGTTTTAAAATCGCCTGCCCATTGAAGTCTATGGCGATGTAATGATCCGCTCAGCTGGCTGCACAGGCAGACAGCTGTTTGACCATTCCTTGAGTCCGTGGGATGCAGTTCTCTGGATAATAGACCTGTCTTTGCTTTGCAAGCTTCAGACCTGCTCTGTTGCTGAGGAATTTGCATATACTGATTATGCAAATTGCCTAGTCGCCTCCCTTGAAGGCTTGCAGCATAAATACCATGTGATCCCACAACCCTTGGCTAGTCATCATGGTTTGTTACTGTTGAAACACTCCTGGAGTGTCAGCCTTGCTATTGTTTGCTAAAGATTATCTTAGAGTATTCCTGGGGACTGCATTAGGCATTCCTCTAGTACAGTCAGGTTGTATTATTTGTATTGCCTATTCTGTCTTCTGTTTGTCCTTGCGATTGCACTGTCGCCAGCAGTGGGCGATGGTGAATCGTTTGTTCCAGAACTTGGATCACACTTGCTCTGGCCGAAAGAGCAGTGGATCCTGCTAAGCTCTGTTTCTGTACTTGGATCACACTTGCTCTGGCGGAAAGAGCAGTGGATCCTACTAGCTCTGTTTCTGTACTTGGATCACACTTGCTCTGGCGGAAAGAGCAGTGGATCCTGCTAACTCTGTTTCCCTACTTGGTTCACACTCGCTCTGGCGGAAAGAGCAGTGGATCCTTCCTGTCCTGTCTCTGAACCTAGATCGCACTCGCTCTGGCGGAAGAGCGGTGGATCTTATTTGACCTATTCCTGTTTCTGTTTGTTTGTCTGTCTGGATCGCACTCACTCTAGCGGTAGCAGCGGTGGTTCCTTTTGAACTCTGTCTGGTAGTGTAGGCCAGAGCTGCGGTTGCTGCTGGCTGCTCCTCCTCTCTGTCTTGTCTCATACGAACGCTTGCTGTAGGCTCGGTGGGGTAACCGTTAAGCAAGCGTTCGCGTTCTCGGTTTTGTTTTTGTGTGGTGTTGGTTAGTTAGGGTGGCGTGCTTGTCTCTGTTGCGCTTATCGTGCGGAGACTGCGCCGTAAACGCGTTTGCTGTTGCGAATGAGTGCGGTGTTCGCGTTTAGCTAGCGTTTGTTATTTTCCTTATCTTCTCATTGTTGTTTGCTGTGCCTTTACTACTCTCTTGCTCTGTCTTACTCAGTCTTGTGTCACTTCTGGCAATCGCTTCTCTCGCGATTGCGTTCCTACTTTGTTTCTGCTGTTGTGTGTTCACCATCACGGGTTGGCGACTAGATTGGTGCACACACATACATTCTGTCCCTGTGCTCATTTTCATTGGCAATCACAGCTCTTGCGATTGCGTTCTCACTTGGTTTCCCTCGTACAATTCCTATCTGGCATCTGTGGCTGTGCAGAGGATCTGTTCCTCTGCACTCCACGGCACCATCTGTCGGCAGGAATTCCCCTCTACAGGTGCATTGCACCTTTTGCTGGGTTCTCTCAGATTATACGCTTGTGGAGGATTTCCGCAGTGTCAGCGCGCATCCTGTGCGCTGACCACGGAGAGAATTCCACAATCGTCACAGGCGGTTTGCCAGATTCGGCTGTTCGTAAACAGTTTTCGGAAGTTCGTGTTCGCTGTTCGTGAACAGAACATTCTATGTTCACGACATCTCTACCATAGATATGTAGAAGGAAGTGAAAATTTCTTGGCTCGTTTCCAATAAACATTTTTTTCCTAAGTTTTTTTTTCTTTGGAGATAATGTTTATCCTTAAAATACATTTTCAGCATTTAACTACTGAAAAATTATCAAAAAGTAGGTAAAGGAGTTCTATCAAAATTATTTGGAGTATGTTCTTGAATGCTGGTGGTTGGAAAGGCATTATATTTACAAGGTGTGAAAATATCGCCTAGGAGAAAACTTAGGAGAAATAAGTGAATTGCATATGGGCCCTTCTGTGGTACCTGTGGAGTATTTTCCACTTCTGACCACCTCTGGCTGGCCTCTAGGTTAGATCATTCTGCACTTTGCTATTCCAGCTAGTGGTGAGTGACTTTATTACTGCACGTTGGCACTTTGTCTTTTGAACAGGGGGTGGGGTCACCACAGGTTTTCTCACCTGGAGTGACAAAATGGCTAGAGGCTCCCCTGATCCCATGTTTTCTGATCAGCATTGGATTTTGACAGTAAGAGAATTGTGTAAACACAACCCATATGACCTTCAGCAACCAGTGAGAGGGTGCAGAATAGGGATAAGCAAGAACACCTCTGGAAGGCTCTCAAAAAATTTCCTCTAACTTCGGGTGGTTCTGCGAATTGTTAAAAAACCTAGTTTGTAAATTGCTCTAAAGGCAATGGGCTGACTTTAACCGCGTGGATCGGGGAGGTTGGCCCTAGAGCTGCGCAGCCGCACTCGCGGCTATGGGGACTGCGCAGTCGCGGCCAGAGGAAGTGGCCATTTTGGGAGAGGCAGGGGAGCCCGACCTGGGCCGTGGGGTCGGGAGCCGGCCCGGGGGGCTAATGAGCGGGGGACCCGGCGTCCTCCGTGCAGTAAAAGATTATACAGGTAATTAACTTTTTTGACTAATTTGGCCTCGTAAGTCCTTTAATAGCAAAGCCTCCATACATGCTACAACCAGTCAACCACCAACTTTTCTAGGTATGTAAGAACAGTAGGAGCAAGGGGACATCAAGAATAAATATCGCCCATAAAGGTGTCTATAAGTAACACAGTGACACTACATGCAAAGATGGAAGACATGAAATGAAGCATTTCCAGCAATTCCATCCAGGAGTGTAAATGCTAATTGCATCAATAGTAGTACTGAAAGGCAGCGGCAGAAAGAGAAGGTGGTGGGCAGGGGAGGACTGGGACCTTTTGGCCTGGGAGAAAACACAAATCAGAGGCCCATTATCATGGCAGCCCCAGCCCAAATGATGTTACACATGCACCCCACGCCGTATATGCCAGTAGTCACGTGGAGCACCAATGCGGAAATACAGGCAACGGGTGCACACACATTTTGAGGGACAACGGCTGGGGTTTACGTCTTGTCTATAATTTGTGGTTATCGCATGCCGTGATTATCGCACCTGACAACCACATTGGCCTGAGATTTCCCAACATCTCAGATTGATACATTCAACCAATTTCCACCCAAAATTTTTATCTGATTCAATAATATCAAAACAGATGGTCGATCGGCTGTCAAGTCAACAGATGTATGGCCACTTTAATTCCTTAATTTCCCAAAGCTCATTCCTCCCCCCCCCCACTTCGCCACCATCTCTACTAATCCCTCATATATGCCCCTCTTCCACCTTGGATATCCCCTCCCCCTTTACCAGACACATCTTTACTGACATTCCTGCTGGCACCATGATCCCTGCTTCGTTAATGCTAATTTCCAAAGTTTCGATACCCCTCCTTCCATCACTGTTTTCACTCCTCCCATCCTAACATCCATGCTTTGCTTACCTGCTTTTTATTGGTGGTCAGTGGCAGTGAATCACTGCCTGCCCATGACCCACTTCACTATAGTATGAAACCCTACAGGCCACATCCATGCTCAGTACTGATAGGTGGAAAAGCCATTATGATTCGATCATAGTGAAATAATCTGTCCGTAACAATTGATGCATGTATGGCCAGCTTTAGATTATGGTTTCTAATAACAAGATTGGAGAGAGGAGAGAGGAGAGAGAAGGCAAAGCAGGTGGTTTTGGTGCACGGCGCTCAGCACCGGTTACCCAAACTAGGAAACCCATAGCAGCAATAATATGCTGCGCGGGGCGCGTAAGGGAAATTTGGGGCTCCAGCGATTGCCGTACCCCAAATTACACCTCCCTCAGAGTTGCAACGACTCGGAGGAGGAATAGTATTTAACACCGCCAGGGAGTTTAGTGGCAGCAGGAAGAGCCATCATTCGATGCTCCTGGGCTGGCGCCCAATTTACCAGCAGCATACAAATACTAAGGGCTCAGACACACTATAAGAGCTTTTATGAGCACTTTTTAGCCATCAGAACTTTCTGAGAGCTTTTTAAAAAGGGCTCCTATTGACTTACATTAAAATCATGGTAAAATCATGATCGCGGTAAAATCGCTCAGAAAAGCGCTTATAGTGTGTCTGAGACCTTATGCAGAGAAGGGGAGAAACGTTGAGGAGAGAAAAGCTGAAAGAGAAGGAAGAAGATAGTTAAGTGACAAGACAATATGTTCTGTACAACGCTGTGGAAGATGGCAGCGCTATATAAATACTAAATGATAATATCAATAATTTGCAGGATTGCACTTTTATTTAGCTTTCCTGTATAAAAAGAAGACACAGACAGCTAGAACTAGGGGAAGAGGGAAACAAAGGTGAATGAGGGAGGGTTGGTGCCAACCAAGTGGGCTTCTAAACGTTTTTCAAATCGACAGTGATTTGAAAAGTGCTTGGCTAATGTTACCCTATGACGGTGTTCTCACAGCAGTGTTGTGATTTCTTAAAAATCGCAAACACACTGCATGTAGCATTTTTTGGAGTGATTCATTCACAAATCGCTCTGAAAATCGCTTCACAAAATCGCACTCGCAAACTGCTAGCGATTGCTATTGCGATTTTGGCGTGCGCTAGCCCAGAGAGAGGAGTGGAAAGAGACTGAGACTAGCCTGAGATGGAGCAGAGAGCTTATCTGTATTGCAGTCTCACATCACACAGAGGCTGCTTGCCTGTAATATGACTCCTGTCCCTGCCAGTCTCTCACACAGGTCAGAAAGCAGCCCTCCTGGAGTCTAGGGACTGTCAAAAACTTTTCAACTTGTTTAACGCCTTATCCACACATGCAGTCATTATAACAATGGGGAGAGACAAGACAGATGTTTGCCCACGGTCCCTCCAGGCAGGCTCTGCATCATGCTGTATATCCACTTAAGGACTGCAGTCATAAAACCCCTTAAAGAGTAACTGTTAGCCCCCAAAGTGAAATTTAAATCTGTACAGCAATGTTTTATTTAGTATTAAAGTGATCAAAAAACCCAATGCGTTCTGCAAAAATCAATATAATTTTGCTACTATGTAGCCTTTTGCCCACGCTAACGACGCAAAGCCGCATATCAGATACTGATGACGAGCATGCAGAGCATGCCTATGTTTGCCCAACCCCCCTCTCCCCCCCCAGGACCAGGTGCCGATCTATTTGCACCACAAACAGCTGACCGCTCTGACACGGAGAGAGAGCGGCAGCACTTCCAGCGGGAGCACCGCAGAGCAGCCGCCGCCGTGCATCTCTCACATGTGATTCTCTCACATGTGACTCGGCGGCGGCTGCTCTGCGGTGCTCCCGCTGGAAGTGCTGCCGCTCTCTCTCCGTGTCAGAGCGGTCAGCTATTTGTGGTGCAAATAGATCGGCACCTGGTCCTGGGGGGGAGAGGGGGGTCGGGCAAACATAGGCATGCTCTGCATGTTCGTCATCAGTATCTGATCTGAGGCTTTGCGTCGTTAGCGTGGGCAAAAGGCTACATAGTAGCAAAATTATATTGATTTTTGCAGAACGCATTGGCTTTTTTGATCACTTTAATACTAAATAAAACATTGCTGTACAGATTTAAATTTCACTTTGGGGGCTAACAGTTACTCTTTAAGGACCAGAGCCTTTTTTTCCATTCGGACCACTGCAGCTTTCACGGTTTATTGCTCAGTCATACAACCTACCACCTAAATGAATTTTACCTCCTTTTCTTGTCACTAATACAGCTTTCTTTCTGTGCTATTTGATTGCTGCTGCGAGTTTTACTTTTTATTATATTCATCAAAAAAGACATGAATTTTGTCAAAAAAATGACTTTTTTAACTTTCTGTGCTGACATATTTCAAATAAAGTAAAATTTCCTATACATTTGAGCGTGAAAGTTATTCTGCTACATGTCTTTGATAAAAAAAAACCATTAAGTGTATATTTATTGGATTGGGTAAAAGTTATAGCGTTTACAAACTATGGTGCCAAAAGTGAATTTTCCCATTTTCAAGCATCTCTGACTTTTCTGCGCACCTGTCAGGTTTCATGAGGGGCTAAAATTCCAGGATAGTACAAATACCCCCCAAATGACCCCATTTTGGAAAGAAGACATCCCAAAGTATTCAGTGAGAGGCATGGTGAGTTCATAGAAGATTTTATTTTTTGTCACAAGTTAGCGGAAAATGACACTTTGTAACAAAAAAAAAAAAAAAAAGTGACAAACAAAAATGAAATCTGCCACGGACTCACTATGCTCCTCTCTGAATACCTTGAAGTGTCTACTTTCCAAAATGGGGTCATTTGTGGGGTGTGTTCACTGTCCTGGCATTTTGGGGGGTGCCTAATTGTAAGCACCCCTGTAAAGCCTAAAGATGCTCATTGGACTTTGGGCCCCTTAGCGCAGTTAGGCTGCAAAAAAGTGCCACACATGTGGTATTGCCGTACTCAGGAGAAGTAGTATAATGTGTTTTGGGGTGTATTTTTACACATACCCATGCTGGGTGGGAGAAATATCTCCGTAAATGACAATTTTTTTATTTTTTTTACACACAATTGTCAATTTATAGAGATATTTCTCCCACTCAGCATGGGTATGTGGAATAATACACCCCAAAACACATTATACTACTTCTCCTGAGTACGGCGATACCACATGTGTGGCACTTTTTTGCACCCTAACTGCGCTAAGGGGCCCAAAGTCCAATGAGTACCTTTAGGATTTTACAGGTCATTTTGAGAAATTTCGTTTCAAGACTGCTCCTCACAGTTTAGGGCCCCTAAAATGCCAGGACAGTATAGGAATCCCACAAATTACCCCATTTTAGAAAGAAGACACCCCAAGGTATTCCATTAGGAGTATGGTGAGTTCATAGAAGATTTTTTTTTCTGTCACAAGTTAGCGGAAATTGATTTTAATTGTTTTTTTTCACAAAGTGTCATTTTCCGCTAACTTGTGACAAAAATAAAATCTTCTATGAACTCACCATACTCCTAACGGAATACCTTGGGGTGTCTTCTTTCTAAAATGGGGTCATTTGTGGGGTTCCTATACTGCCCTGGCATTTTAGAGGCCCTAAACCGTGAGGAGTAGTCTTGAAACCAAATGTCGCAAAATGACCTGTGAAATCCTAAAGGTACTCATTGGACTTTGGGCCCCTTAGCGCACTTAGGGTGCAAAAAAGTGCCACACATGTGGTACCGCCGTACTCAGGAGAAGTAGTATAATGTGTTTTGGGGTGTATTTTTACACATACAGATGCTAGGTGGGAGAAATATCTCTGTAAATGACAATTATTTGATTTTTTTTACACACAATTGTCCATTTACAGAGAGATTTCTCCCACCCAGCATGGGTATGTATAAAAATACACCCCAAAACACATTATACTACTTCTTCTGAGTACGGCGATACCACATGTGTGACACTTTTTTGCAACCTAGGTGCGCTAAGGGGCCTAACGTCCTATTCACAGGTCATTTTGAGGCATTTGGATTCTAGACTACTCCTCACGGTTTAGGGCCCCTAAAATGCCAGGGCAGTATAGGAACCCCACAAGTGACCCCATTTTAGAAAGAAGACACCCCAAGGTATTCCGTTAGGGGTATGGTGAGTTCATAGAAGATTTTTTTTGTCACAAGTTAGCGGAAAATGACACTTTGTGAAAAAAAAAACAATACATATCAATTTCCGCTAACTTGTGACAAAAAATAAAATCTTCTATGAACTCACCATACTCCTAACGGAATACCTTGGGGTGTCTTCTTTCTAGAATGGGGTCATTTGTGGGGTTCCAATACTGCCCTGGCATTTTAGGGGCCCTAAACCATGAGGAGTAGTCTTGAACCCAAATGTCTCAAAATGACCTGTGAAATCCTAAAGGTACTCATTGGACTTTGGGCCCCTTAGCACAGTTAGGCTGCAAAAAAGTGTCACACATGTGGTATCGCCGTACTCAGAAGAAGTAGTATAATGTGTTTTGTGGTGTATTTTTACATATAACCATGCTGGGTGGGAGAAATATCTCTGCAAATGACACATTTTTGATTTTTTTTTACACACAATTGTCCATTTACAGAGAGATTTCTCCCACCCAGCATGGGTATGTGTAAAAATACACCACAAAACACATTATACTACTTCTCCTGAGTATGGCGATACTACATGTGTGACACTTTTTTGCAGCCTAGGTGCACTAAGGGGCCCAACGTCCTATTCACAGGTCATTTTGAGGCATTTGTTTTCTAGACTACTCCCCACGGTTTAGGGCCCCTAAAATGCCAGGGCAGTATAGGAACCCCACAAGTGACCCCATTTTAGAAAGAAGACACCCCAAGGTATTCCGGTAGGGGTATGGTGAGTTCATAGAAGATTTTATTTTTTGTCACAAGTTAGTGAAAAATGACACTTTGTGAAAAAAACAATAAAAATCCAATTTCCGCTAACTTTTGACAAAAAATAAAATCTTCTATGAACTCATCATACACCTAACAGAATACCTTGGGGTGTCTTCTTTCTAAAATGGGGTCACTTGTGGGGTTCCTATACTGCCCTGGCATTTTACGGACCCAAAACTGTGAGTAGTCTGGAAACCAAATTTCTCAAAATGACTGTTCAGGGGTATAAGCATCTGCAAATTTTGATGACAGGTGGTCTACGAGGGGGCAAATTTTGTGGAAACGGTCATAAGCAGGGTGGCCTCTTAGATGACAGGATGTATTGGGCCTGATCTGATGGATAGGAGTGCTAGGGGGGTGACAGGAGGTGATTGATGGGTGTCTCAGGGGGCGGTTAGAGGGGAAAACGGATGCAATCAATGCACTGGGGAGGTGTTTGGAAGGGGGTCTGAGGGTTTGGCCGAGTGATCAGGAGCCCACACGGGGCAAATTGGGGCCTGATCTGATGGGTAGGTGTGCTAGGGGGTGACAGGAGGTGATTTATGGGTGTCTCAAGGTGTGATTAGAGGG
Source organism: Hyperolius riggenbachi (assembly GCF_040937935.1). Taxonomy (NCBI): domain Eukaryota; kingdom Metazoa; phylum Chordata; class Amphibia; order Anura; family Hyperoliidae; genus Hyperolius; species Hyperolius riggenbachi. Next base: position 178,719,331 of record NC_090654.1, read on the forward strand.
GGGAAATAGATGCAAGCAATGCACTAGCGAGGTGATCAGGGCTGGGGTCTGAGGGCGTTCTGAGGTGTGGGCGGGTGATTGGGTGCCCGCAAGGGGCAGATTAGGGTCTAATCTGATGGGTAACAGTGACAGGTGGTGATAGGGGGTGATTGATGGGTAATTAGTGGGTGTTTAGAGGAGAGAATAGATGTAAACACTGCACTTGGGAGGTGATCTGATGTCGGATCTGCGGGCGATCTATTGGTGTGGGTGGGTGATCAGATTGCCTGCAAGGGGCAGGTTAGGGGCTGATTGATAGGTGGCAGTGACAGGGGGTGATTGATGGGTGGCAGTGACAGGGGGTGATTGACAGGTGATCAGTGGGTTATTACAGGGAAGAACGGATGTAAATAATGCACTGGCGAATCAATAAGGGGGGGTTTGAGGGCAATCTGAGCGTGTGGGCGGGTGATTGGGTGCCCGCAAGGGTCTAATCTAATGGGTAACAGTGACAGGTGGTGATAGGGGGTGATTGATAGGTGATTGATGGGTAATTAGTGGGTGTTTAGAGGAGAGAATAGATGCAAACAATGGATTTGGGAGGTGATCTGATGTCGGATCTGCGGGCGATCTATTGGTGTGGGTGGGTGATCAGATTGCCCGCAAGGGGCAGGTTAGGGGCTGATTGATGGGTGGCAGTGACAGGGGGTGGTTGATGGGTGGCAGTGACAGGGGGTGATTGACAGGTGATCAGTGGGTTATTACAGGGAAGAACGGATGTAAATAATGCACTGGCGAATCGATAAGGGGGGGCTTGAGGGCAATCTGAGCGTGTGGGCGGGTGATTGGGTGCCCGCAAGGGTCTAATCTGATGGGTAACAGTGACAGGTGGTGATAGGGGGTGATTGATGGGTGATTGATGGGTAATTAGTGGGTGTTTAGAGGAGAGAATAGATGTAAACGATGGATTTGGGAGGTGATCTGATGTCGGATCTGCGGGCGATCTATTGGTGTGGGTGGGTGATCAGATTGCCCGCAAGGGGCAGGTTAGGGGCTGATTGATGGGTGGCAGTGACAGGGGGTGATTGACGGGTGATTGACGGGTGATTGACAGGTGATTGACAGGTGATTGACAGGTGATTGACAGGTGATCAGGGGGGATAGATGCATACAGTACACAGGGGGGGGGGGGGGTCTGGGGGGGGTCTGGGGAGAATCTGAGGGGTGGGGGGTGATCAGGAGGGAGCAGGGGGCAGTTTAGGGACTAAAAAAAAAATAGCGTTGACAGATAGTGACAGGGAATGATTGATGGGTGATTAGGGGGGTGATTGTGTGCAAAAGGTGGTCTGGGGGGTGGGCAGGGGGGGTCTGAGGGGTATTGTGGGCGATCAGGGGGCAGGGGGGGCAGATCAGTGTGTTTGGGTGCAGACTAGGGTGGCTGCAGCCTGCCCTGGTGGTCCCTCGGACACTGGGACCACCAGGGCAGGAGGCAGCCTGTATAATACACTTTGTAAACATTACAAAGCGTATTATACGCTTCCTATCCAGCGATCGTCGGGTTAACAACCCGCCGGCGCTTCCGATTGGCCGGCGGGTTGACGTCGCAGGTGGGCGGAGCCTATTGCCGGCGGATGCGCGCGCATCCCAGCGCGCGATCCCCAGCCAAAGAGTGCCCCAGGACCTGACGCCATTCTGCGTTACGTGGTCCTGGGGCTGCCACTTTGCCGCCGCCAATATGAAGTAGGCGGTCGGCAAGTGGATATATTTACCAGCTTGCCTGCCATCTAATTGCACTTTTATCAGCTAGCCTAGAGTTTCACATTGCCTTACAACAACAAACCTGAATACACCAGACACTGGACTGTCCCTAAATCCCTGAATGAAAGGCGGCCTGGGGGGAGATTGCCCCCCTTCCTCCCTGGCCAGTCCGCCCCTGGTGGTGGGCCCTGAGAGAGAGCATGGTTTGAATTGCTAGCAGGCAGCATGAGCGTGGAGTGCATCAGGAATGCAGCCCAGAAATGTACATGCAGGGCCTTTTCTTGGGCAGTGCGGGCAGGGCAATCATCCTGGGCGCAGACTGGCAAGTAGAAGAAGTGGGGCGCAGGCAGAAGAACATTACCACTAGGGAGCTGGTGTTGCATGGTGCAGTGAAATGGAAGAAGAAAGAAGTTTACCAGTGTGATCACCTTCCTTGACTCCTCCTGGGTTGCCTGCATCCCACGTCAAGTCATTATCAGGTCACCACTGCATGGTGACACCTGATGTTCTGTAACAGTACTGCAGGCTGTTAGTGCACGGCGCCCATGGAGGAGTCGGCTTTCTGGGCTCTCTTCGCCTGTGTGTTTTCCTGGTCCCTGTTTCCTCCTGGATGAGCAGCTGGTCACTAGTAAGTAGGCAGATCTACTTGTGACCTGTAGCTGACTGTGTGACTGTCCCTAAAGAGTAAGGGTTCGCAAGTATATGGGGTGGGGGGAAGGGTGTGTAATTTTACACCCTGGCCTGGCTGCAATTTAGCCTAGAAACTACCCTGTGTACTTGCAAGTTGTATCAACAGAGTACAGAAAAGCAGCAGGAGAAGGAGGTGGCGGCAGTGAACCCTGATACAGAGTGTGGATTGCATTACTAGATAGCAGCATGAGCTGGGTAGAATCCATCAGTAATACTACTGTTGGGCGAACACCTGGATGTTCGGGTTCGGGAGCGTTCGCCGAACATGGCCGCGATGTTCGGCATGTTCGGGCCGAACCCCGAACTCCCCGAACATCCCGCTTTTGGGGGCCCTATGGGGTCGCAGGCATAAAGGGAGAGCATGCCCCGATTGCAGGGGGGGGTAGGAAATTCCCCCCACCCCCTCCGCTAGCACTCCCCCCTCTGCCCGCTTCCCCATACAAAAGTTTGACGAAAGTAAAATAGTACCTGTGGTGGTGGCTGGCTGCTGCAGTGGCTGGCTGGCACTATGAAGTGACTGAGGAGGAGGAGTCGGAGTAGGACGCGTTGAAGGAGGCCGGGCAGCGGGCGGTTCAGCGGTAGTACCCTTGTGGTACTTCCGCCCCTTCTCTGAACTTACGTCCTCTGCATACGAGGGTACGCGTCACGCGTACCCTCGTATGCGTCATCACGCAGAGGACGTGAGGTCAGAGAAAGGGCGGAAGTACCACAAGGGTACTACCGCTGAACCGCCCGCTGCCCGGCCTCCCTCAACGCGTCCTACTCCGACTCCTCCTCCTCAGTCACTTCATAGTGCCACTGCCAGCCACTGCAGCAGCCAGCCACCACCACCGGTACTATTTTACTTTCGTCAAACTTTTGTATGGGGAAGCGGGCAGAGGGGGGAGCGCTAGCGGAGGGGGTGGGGAGAATTTCCGACCCCCCTCGTGATCGGGGCATGCTCCCCCCTTATGCCTGCGACCCCATAGGGGGGCCGTATTCGGCCGAACAGGGCCCTGTTCGGCTGAACAGGGGCCCTGTTCGGCCGGGCATTCAGCAGTTCGGGCGAACCCGAACAGTTTGGCCGAACACCACCAGGTGTTCAGCCGATCTCAAACATCACCCGAACAGGATGATGTTCTGCAGAACCCGAACAGTGGCGAACACTGTTCGCCCAACACTAAGTAATACCACCCAGAAGTGGGATTTATGGTAGTTTAAATATGTGTGTAGCACTGACTCCCACAGGAGCTGCTGTAAGAGTTGGGTTCTCCTACTGTCCCCAGTGATGACCTGTCCTGTGAAAGGACCCTTTAATACTCCGACACACCAATAACTGTAAGGGGTTTTATTAGGGGCAGACAAGATGCCCTGTGAGAAGGGTGTGGGCAAACAGGATTCACAATGGTATAGGGGTACAATGGCATCAGATAAAAGCAACGGCTTAGTGACAGTGGGTTAGTGAAGGAGAAACAGCAGTTCAATAGTGCAACAGTCATAAATAGAGTTTGTTCCCCTGTCCACCCGTGAAGAGACTCTGCCCCTTAATGCACTGGGTGAGAGAGGGACAACACTAGTGTACTATTCTTAACAATCAAACAGGCAAACAGTTATATGCAACTCACACAAATAGCAGAGGAGGTGCAACTAGCAGCTACTGCCCTTAGCTAAAACATTTCAAACCCTGACTAACCACTGGCCAGTGGTGAAACCGCTAAAGTCTGCTAGCGATGGGGCCCATTCAAGTTAAAGTTGGAGCACTCAGAACTACAAGAGAAGGTATTTGTAATCCACATGGCACGACCAGCTCTCCAAAGGACTCTGAGATGACAGGGGAGGGGCCACTTCTCGCTCGCCAGGCGAAGGCACAATTAAACCCAAAGTACTGTGGCCACAGGCCTCTCACCCGTCTCGTCGCTGCAGCAAGCAACACTCAGGAATGGCTTGTCCTTTGGGCTGGGTGAGACAATTCCTCCTGTCTGGTCGCTGGTGGCTTGTTTCAAATCCAACTATCAGCCCTCCTGCTATCCTGGCTTCATCGCATCAATTGGAGCCCGATTTTACTCCTCTTTCTGCCCTGGTCCGCGCCTCTGAAGCACACGAAGATCTCTTACGCAGAGGCTGGGACAGAGAGACCCACATGTCTCCAGCATTCCTCCTTTCGTCCTCCCCCTCTTCCTTTGTACTCTCACTTCCTCTTGTCCTTCCCCCTTCCTCTTGTCCTTCCCCCATCACCCCCCTCTGTCCACTTCCTTTAGCTCTGCAAGAGGGGAGAGGTTGCCATCGTGTGGTGGGTATAAATATTGCAGTCTCAATCCACTGATGTTACATGTGGAACAGGTCACTCAATTTCACTGTGAGTCAAAATAAGCATACAAATATATATTAAACATTTTCAGGTGTTATCTACGGTGGTTCAAATTTGGGAAACAGGTTACTTAATTAAACTGCGGTCCCATTCTATGCCTCCTGCTGAGATTTTGGTGCTGTACCGCCCCCTCCAGTTTTGCACACACTAGTTGGCAAGAATTTGACTACATGGCAAATCACTGGGCCTTTCTCACATAAAAGTTTAAGTAAGAATTGCCTAGATTCCAGCGAGATCAAACGTATGAATCTCACTAACTTCCATTGCAGAATACTTCAACCTTTCATTATAAAGATTCAAGGTAGATAGAGAGGTAACAACCCCTATTTCAATCTACATTGGCGGGCAGATGGCTTTATTCTTCTACAATTCCCCTTGTTAACAGGGCGCAGTCATGCTGGACTGTACATGTGCGGCCTGGCCCAGTCCATTGCATTCCCATGGCCAGGAGCATTCTGTAACCTGTGCAGGTAGTACTGCGCAGGAGTAGGACACAGCATTATCTGCAGTGCAGCCCAACTCATTTGAATGGAACTAATTAATGGGGAAAATTTTTGAAGAACAGAGCTGCCTGACGAGGATGAGGAGGTAGCCCATGGAGTACATTGGGGTGGAGGAAGCCCCAGGTAAGTATAAATGCTGAAAATTACTACCTCTCAGGCGAATTTTCATTTGTATTTATCTCGTTACTTCCCTCAGCTATGCTAGTTGTTTATCTCTTACCCCCAATCCCTCACTCCCATACTGCCCTCCAAAGGTCTTCAGTCATAATCATGTGATCCCACCAGTTGGACTGACAGTCATGGAGCTTGTATAAAACAAGTGTCAGGTGAGAGAATTCTATGAATACATGAATACGGCCAATGCAACTACTGGATAAAGTGCTATACAGTTAATGAACAGTTTTACTTTTGGACCTTGTTGAAGCTTCCTATTTGTTGAGGAGTATATATTTAGCGTGCTCTGACCCATGGGGTCACAAAGTGTCGGACACGACTGACCAATGAACAACAACAATATATTTTTAGCAATATTTACTTTGACTTCATTTACTAATCCGTTCTGAAGCAATTGACTGGGAGATCTACTGAATACCAATTGTCAGACAATGCGTGCTGATAATGAACCCTTTCTTTTAGTCCCACAGTGTTCACAACAGTACCACATGCTGAACCTCCTCTCCTTAAGGTGCATACACAGCTATGATGGATGTCGTCCATCTGGGATTGGGACCCGATCCCCTTGGGCAATATTGCTGGGTCAGGCTGCACAGACGTATGTCGGCTGTGTAGCTAACGATGAGCTGCACGTGCATGATGCCACGCGGCGGGAGGGAGAGCACCAGAAACAATGGGATCGGCTATCGCTGGGGGCAAGTTTATCCAACAGGTGGATTGCTTGTCAGTTGGGGTTTCCAGGCCTGTGTACACACACGTTTATCAGCTGTGGTGGTCATTATCAGCCGCCTTAGATAACTTAAGCTAGGCGTGTGTATGAGCCTTTAGCTGTGTACCTCTATCATGTCATATTATTATGCACACACAATTATCTTAAAGGAATAACACAGCCCTCCAACCCAATTCCTGGATTTATGTTTTTATAGTGGATTGTGTCTCCATCTGGGATACATTTATTCAAGTCCTTGCCTGTCAGGGAGCAGGTAAAGACAGACAGAACAATAACAGTATACCATTCTGGTAGCATTCTGTGAAATACCTTGATAAAGGGGACCAGCCGTGGCCCCGAAATGGTCATTGGTGACTGGATTGGACATCTGGTGTATTATGTGAATAAACCACACTAACATTTGAGTATGCGGACCTATTGGATTTTTACATTTACAACTTATGGTCCAGCACCTCGGATGACAATGTGATTGTGCAACTCTTTCTCTGTAAATGGCAATAAAGGTATTTGTATTGGAGAAAGAAAGGGCATAGAATGCATCTATTAAGTATTTGACTTGTTTTACATATATTTAATTTGTCAAGTTTTAAACCACTTTAAGAGGGGCTTTAACTAAATTAGTTCATGTTAAAAATATACTTATTTAAGTCAGTACTGACAAAAATTCATATTCTTAAAAAGTCTTTTAAGAGGTTATGAAATGAATTGTATGAAATGAGCTGTTTCAAAGCAGATGGCATAAAAAAATACAAGAGCAGGAGCTAGAGAAGTGTTGTATTTGCTTCTAAATATTTTCAAAATCGCAAAGGATCAAAAGGTAACTGCGTGTACAACGTACAAATGGATTAATGTTCTCACTATTGAATTTCTAATAATTATAATTACCTGTTAAAAAAAACAGGACTTAAAGTAAGTTTAACTTAAAACTAGTGGTGTAAACTTTTCCTAAAACTTTTATTTCTTAATTTCTTAATTTATTTTTAGATCAAGGTGGACATTATTGTAACACACAAATAAAGTAAGGTAATTATGATTTAGGATAAAAAGCCTATCTTTTAGCACAAATACAGGAATATTGATGCAAGAACACTGCCTGGTACCTTAGTTACCACTTAGATGTCACCTTTTTTTCGTGAAATCATGCTTGTGTAACTGGGCAATTTCTAAGAGGAGAGATACATTAGAATGCTTAATATACCATGTTGGGTAAAGTAATGTTCAATATGTGAGAAAGAAAGTTAAATAGTTACTAAGGTAGAGGGAAGCCTCTGGATGATCCAGAGGTTTCCCATGTCATCTTGGACCATACCAATGCTCACTGGGGCATTCTCCTAATTTGGAGGCACAGACAGGACTCACACAGTCGTAGTGTGTCCACGCTCATACATGGAGGGCAGCGCGGCCACAAGCAAAAATCTGACGAGCTCTTGTTTTGCGTAGTGGATCCCAGAACTGAATTGGTAGGCTTGGAAATTATGGGGAAAGCCCCAGGACTATCAAGAGACCTCCCTGTACTTAAGCAGGTATCGAAGTTTTTTATATTTTGCCTTCAGGTTCACCTTAAAGCACACCTGAGGTGAGATGAACAGTGAGGAGGACATTTATTTCCTTTTAAACAATGCAAATTTCCGGGCTGTCCTGCTGCTTCTCTGCATCTAATACTTTTATTTGTGTACCATAAACAAGCATGCAGAGCAGTGAATTCTGACTGAAATCTGACTAGATTAACTGCTTACTTGTTTTGGGTATGTGATTCTGGCACACTGCAGTCAAATAAATTAACAGGACTGTCAGGCAATTGGTACTGGATAAAAGGAAATTAATATGACAACAACCATAATCAGGTTCACTTTAACGCTGATATCTGGGGTTGTGGTATACCAAGCTAGTTAAGGTTTTTGGGGGGTAAGGGGCACACCAGACTGCTTAATTCTGATATCTGGGGGTGGAGTAAACCAGGCTAGTTTATTATGATCTCAGATTTTTGGCTTCATCATGTGTTTCTCCATCGGCCCTCCGCTCCCCTTCCATGACAACAGAACCCACATTTTAGTGACAAATCTGTTCAGCATAGAGCACAGAGCTGTTGTCTGAGGGATGAAGTCCCAACAGAATTTAAAGGTGTGTACACATAGTTAGACTATGTTAGGGACATTAGAGAGAAGGAGTGGGAGACAGCGGGAAGAAGGAAGGGAATGAGGACAGGAGGGAGTGGAAAGTGGTCATAAAGATATAGGAGGAGAGAGGAGGGAGAGTCAGAGGAGTTGCCAAAAATCAGAAGGAACGAAAGGCAGAGAGCAAAGAAGGGAGGGAGAATAAAGGAAGGTATATATTATTCAATTTTGGTGGTGTTAGATTTTAGATTTGGTGAAAAAAAGTGATCAGTTTCCGATACTTGCAGTTGACAGTAATTGAGCGAATGTACACATCATAAGTATTTTGTAGCAAACCAAAAAGAAAGGCAAAAGAGGGAGTGCAAGAAAGAGAAGGGAAAGAGATGTGAAGAAGAAAAGGGGGATAAGAGATAAACAGCATGAATTCTTTTTTGGGGTGTGGGGGGGCAGACAGCATATGAATCACTCACTTCAGACTAAGGTACTTTTGTCTGAGTGAGCCTTCAGTCAGATGCCTGCAGGCAGCTTTTCATTTCAAGAAGACAGGTGCTCTTTCTCTTCTGTAACACCAACGCATTAGCAGCCTGTTAGGATTGCTGAATGCTGTCACAAAACACACGCACGCACGCACGCACGCACGCACGCACGCACGCACGCACACACACACACACACACACACACACACACACACACACAACGTATATAGAGCTAACATATTACGGATCAGTGAATAATGGCGCACAGCGCCTATGCATAAAAATGGCGCTGCATTAAAAAGATATTATTTATCAATAGTGGCACACACTAACGTTATTTATCAATAGTACCGTTCATTTGCGAAACAGCAGACATTATTGTGCACAGTAACGTTATTTATCAATAGCACACTACATAAGCCAAATTGCAGACGTTATTTAACTGCAAAACGGTGAATGGATTTAATGTAACACTGTCAAGGTTAGGCACCACCAGGGGGGTCTTAGGGTTAACCACCATCAGGGGGGTTTTAGGGTTAGGCACCACCAGGGGGGTCTTAGGGTTAGGCACCACCAGGTGGGGTCTTAGGGTTAGGCACCACCAGGGGGGTTTAGTGGTTAGGGATAGGTACAGAGAGGGTTCTGTGTGTTAACGCTAAATAATAATTAGGCTTTAACGTTAAATAACAATAAGCCTTCAACGTTAAATAGCGATAAGCGGCAAACAGATTAGCGGCAACACCGTGCGCCATTATTCGCAGGTGCCATTTTCAGATGGATCCAACATATTATGCAGCGCTTTACAATAAATAAAGTTAATAACCATGATAATAGGGGTGACAGGCAACACAATACAGGTTTAAGCAGTAAGACACACAATGCCAGATCATACACCGAAGCAGTAGTCCAAGTAATACAAGTTCATGTAATTCTGCAATATGCACAGTCAGGTAGAATACACAAAGAGGGAGGGCCCTGCAAAAGTCTTACAATCTAAAAGGAGGGGGTAGTGATATGATAGAAGGGGTGCTGCATCGAGAGATTCCTATATGGACTGTCTAGGCTGGGACGATGGTCAGCAATCCAACTGAGACTATCTGCAGTAGCTCAAGCAGCCTCAGAAGGAGCAAGGCAAGCACACACAGACACAAGTGATTTCTGCTTTTCTCTGCTGTAGAACAGCTAAGATACATCAAATGCCTACTGCCAGGATTGCCTAGTGACTCCAATGGCGACCTTTTATACTTTTTCATCCTTCAAGGGGAAGAAGTTAGGGTCTGATGGGTGGTTGTCAGTAAGTTGAGTTAGACATTTTGTCCCAGAAGAATACAGTCTATAGAGTAAGGTTCCTGTATATGCTTGACATCTCCAGCACATAAAGTCTGCTCCAGGGTAGATTGTGATACAATCTAGTGAGCTCATATGGATTTTTATGCATTTTCAATTAAAGCTTTTATTACATTGCGGTGTGGAAGCAAATTGTTCCGGCTAACAAACAATCCTTTTTCCAATGGTTATTTACATATTTAAAGACAAAGTAGGTTATAATGCACAATACACCATTTTAAACCTCTTTGTAAGTTATGCTAGAATCAACTCGTGCCAGAGGAAGTTACTCATCAACTCGCCCTTAAATCCATAATATTGTTAAACTCTGGCCCATCAGTAAAACCACTGTGGCGGTCTTTGTCCAAAGAGTTTCTGAAGCCGTGTCCTAATAGGTGGCTGTCCAGCTGGGGGCGGGCCATGGCAATGCAGGTGGGGTGGCCACAGAGCTTTGGAAACCTTTTGTGAAAACGACGGGCAGAGTTTTACAATAATACCAATTTACTTAAAAAGAGGTTTAAAATAAAATTATTTTTTTTTATTATAACCTGGTTTGTCTTTAACTAGTGAGTGATTAATTTGTAATATTTTAGGTTTTAGAGATAAATCTAACCATTACTACTATTTTAGTGCTAAAATGAATACATGCAACTAGGAATACAAATTAATAAATGTTTTTAGCATACTAATGTGCTCTGTCACCAAATAATATATCATTTTATATTTTAGATAATGGGATACCAAATTTTTGTTTTTCATAATAATGGTTTTATGAACAAAAGTACAACCTCCTTTATTTGTAAATTCACCGACCAAGCTAACGACTTTTCTAGACTGAAGCATGCATTGTTCTGTCTCATATACCACCATATGACTGTATTTATTTATTCTCTTCTTCTGACGTGCAAACTGCTGAACACTGACACAACTTAAAGCCAGGATAATTGAATTACCCACCCAATTCGCTTTTATGCTTTGACCGTTTAGGCCCGTAAAACAGTATGTAATGAAATCACAGAAGAATAGCATTGTTTTATCTGTTAATTACAAATCCACCATCTCCTAAAACGAGTGTTGAAATATAATTAGTTATGTCATTGTGCGTTGCCTTCGCCTGTAAAACTAAATGAGTTGCAGATGGGGTCTCATTTGTCCGTTGCACTGAGATAAACGTTCTCCCTGCATGCCTGGTGAATGCTCTTCTGACAAAACACGTTATAATAGTGTGCGAACGCACAAAAGATAGATGACTACGTTCTTAAATGGGATCAGTAAATGGCAAATGCATCTCCATCCATGGTTAGAATGCAAGGTCATGCCTGGGATAAATGTAGAATAGCCAACATCAAGCGCAATAAAAGTTTACTTTAAACTTAAAAGGGTTCATTTTTTTTATAACTGCCTAAATGTTGCTGTAACATTGAACAAACTCACTCAATTGAATCAAATCAAACACAGGGTAAAAAATAAGTACATTTGAAGATTAATGCAAGCAATAATATAATAACAACAATAACAACAGCAACAATAAAATTATATAGAGGTGGTGCCTAACTCAAAACAGACTAGCAGCATTGAGTAAGGGGCATTCTCCTTAATGCTGGAGAATATGTGGAGAATAGGCAAAATTTATCATGTCTTTTGGACATTCTTAGCTATGCAGAGTTTATGGGAAGAAGTGTCAAACCTAATTAGCAAAAGACGACAAATGTACCATTAGTCCTCATTTAGCATGACTTCATTTAGGCACAGAACCTTTTGTCCTATTTACCGTATATATTAGGAATTATGTACATTCTTCTTTTAGCTGCAAGAACAGCTGTTACTGGAAAATTATTATTATTATAGCATTAGCATTTATATAGCGCAGACACCTTCCGCAGCACTGTACAGAGCATATAGCCTTGTAACGTAACTGAGCCTCAGAGGGACTCACAATCTAATCCTTACTAGAGATGTCGCGAACCTCCGATTTTCGGTTCGCGAACTTCCGCAGAAGGTTCGGTTCGCGGAAAAATTCGCGAACCGCAATAGACTTCAATGGGGAGGCGAACTTTGAAAAATAGAAAAAATTATGCTAGCCACAAAAGTGATGGAAAAGATGTTTCAAGGGGTCTAACACCTGGAGGGGGGCATGGCGGAGTGGGATACATGCCAAAAGTCCCGGTGAAAAATCTGGATATTACGCAAAGCAGCGTTTTAAGGGCAGAAATCACATTGAATGCTAAATTGCAGGCCTAACGTGCTTTCAAACATCTTGCATGTGCATACATCAAACAGGGAGTGTAATTAGAGTACTGCTTCACACTGACACACCAAACTCACTGTGTAATGCACCGCAAACAGCTGTTTGTGTAGTGATGGCCATGCTGGACTACTGCGCAACATGGCGTGATTGCTCTTCCTCACTCAGTGATGTCAGGTAATGTGTGACTTCCTTCTCAACTTTCCATGGCATTGTTAAAAAGCTTACGTTTTGTTTTTAATTTACATTTTCTACTTGCTGTGTACTTGTTCAGTACCGCTACAATGAGAATCCTGTGGAGGCGGGCAAGTCTGCCATTGTGTCCCCGGGTAATGGCCGGGGAATGAGAGGTTTGAATCCGGTGTGGAGCCTGAGCAACGGCTACCACTACATATCCAAGGAGGGCAGCGGGCAGGCATGCACGCCCGCCCGCCCTGAGGTAGTGACCAAAAATAACAATACAGGAGGAGGACTTTCGAGGCCCTGCTGTGTATTTGAAATTAATGTACTTTAAATCCTTTAACGAGAACCAGTTATGGCGGGCAAAGATGACACCACATTCCTTTCACGAGAATCATATGGAGGCGGGCAAGTCTGTCATTTGTGACCCCGGGTAATGGCCGGGGAATGAGGGATAGAATCCGGTGTGGAGCCTGAGAAACGGCTACCACTACACATCCAAGGAGGGCAGCAGGTAGGCATGCACGCCCGCCCCGAGGTAGTGACCAAAAATAACAATACAGGACTCAGGAGGACCTTTTGCGGCCCTAATTGAAATGAACTAACTTTAAATCCTTTAACGGGAATCCGTTATGGAGGGCAAGTCTGCCATTGTCACCGCGGGGAATGAAGGTTGGATTCCGGCCCGAAGTGGGAGCCTGCTGAGACCCATGCTGTAGCTGCCCTGACCGTGCTTTGCCGACCAGGCATCTGTGGTCAGATGGACCCTTGAGCCAGCGGAAGACAAACCAAGTCGAAAGCATTTGCCAAGAATGTTTTACGGAGGGCAAGTTTTTTTGCCCTTTTTTTAAATTTTTTGAAAATGATAGATGGTTGTATTTTTAAATTGTTTGAAAGTTTAGATGGTTGTATTTTTAAATTGTTTGAAAGTTTAGATGGTTGTATTTTTAAATTGTTTGAAAGTTTAGATGGTTGTATTTTTAAATTGTTTAAAAGTGTATCCATTCTTCCTCCCCCCAGCCACGAACAATACCATGGGAACGTGGGGCAGCAGAAGCCCCCTGTGACGGCTGCCACGGTTGTTCTCCGCTGCTTGTCTTTTGAGGGGTGCTTCTTTTCCTCAGGTGTTCTTGCCATAGCTGTTTGTGCCTTCTCTCCAGGTGCCTTCGTAAAGCACTTGTCCCTACGTGACAGTTGGCCTTTCCACGGCTCAATTTTTGCTGGCAGAGACAACAGATGGCTTTGCTCCGATCTGAGACACACACGTGAAAAAATTTCCAAACCGCTGAGCCCCCCTGGGGTGATGGCGCTACGGTGGCATCAGCAGCAGCTGACGTTGAAGGGCATGTGTGCTCCCTGGCCATAGCTGGCGATACATGGCACCGGACACTGCCCCCAGCTGTTTCTGAGAACGAGCTCCCTCTGCTTCTATCATGGAGTCGTCTCCTCCTACTCCTCTCTGACTCCTCCTCTGAACTGTCCCCCTGGTCATATCCTCTACCAGGAACATATGTGGTATCCGTATAATCGTCATCATAATCCTCCTGGCCAGCTGCGCTTTCCTCAGACACCTCCTCAAGTGCACCAACTTCAGATGGTCCACCATCATCCCCATCCACACACGTTACGTCCATACTATCGCCACCTAACTCAGACGTATGAGGTGGTGTACCTGCGCCTTCTTGTTGTTGTTGCAGTAGTGGCTGGGAATCAGTGATTTCACCACCACCACCAAATAACTCCTGCGAAGTGTCAAATGCAGCGGATGTGGTGCTTGTTGTAGCGCTGGTGGCTGCGGGAGATGAGGTGTTCTGTGTTAAATACTCAATCACCTCCTCACGATTTTGGGAAGTGATGGCACGTGCCTTCTTCTGAGCACTGTATTTTGGGGCAGGTCCGCATAAAATCACAGCAACACCACCTCGCACAGCCACAGACCTGCCGGTGCCTGGTGGCCTTCCTCTGGGTCTGCCTCTACCTCTTCCTCTACCTGGTTTGTCCATTTTGTCCATCTCGGGGGTATGCTAGCTATATGCAGTGAGGTGGGTTCTCACTCAACACAACAGGTAGTTAGATGCAGTGAGGTGGCCAGGTGGGTTCACACTCAACACAACAGGTAGTTAGATGCAGTGAGCTGGGTTCACTCAACAGTAAAGGTACTTAAGATGCAGTGAGGTGGGTTCTCACTCAACACAACAGGTAGTTAGATGCAGTGAGGTGGCCAGGTGGGTTCACACTCAACACAACAGGTAATTAGATGCAGTGAGCTGGGTTCACTCAACAGTAAAGGTACTTAAGATGCAGTGAGGTGGGTTCTCACTCAACACAACAGGTAGTTAGATGCAGTGAGGTGGCCAGGTGGGTTCACACTCAACACAACAGGTAATTAGATGCAGTGAGCTGGGTTCACTCAACACAAGGCTAGGTATATGCAGTGATGAGGTGGGTTAAGTAAACACAACTAGTGGTGCTCAGCAGAGCTCGAATATTCGAGTAGCTCGAATATTCGAGCTCTTTTTCAGCTATTCGAGCTCGGTATTCGAGCTCCGAATAGCTGTAGCTATTCGAATGGGCTATTCGAGAACACTCGAATAGCCCATTCACTATTCGAGCTATTCGAGCAAACCGGCGCTATTCGAGCTCGGTACCGAGCTCGAATAGCGTCATAGCCCAGATTGATGTGCTTAGAGCCAATCAGAGGGCTCCCAGGCCCTCTGACGGCAGCCAATCACAGAGGGGGACCCTGGCCAGCCCCTACCCTATAAATAGCGGCCGCCATGTTCGGGTTTTCCATGCTTGCCTGAGACTTGTACAGAGAGAGATCTGCTCCTTTGTGCTTTGGCTTAGCAAGTGCTCTATTGTGTTCATTTACCTAGCGTTTTTGCTCACCTACACCTGCCATATACACCTGTATTGTTGTTATTTAGATAGACATTGTATTTTAGTTAGTAGCTTGTGTGTTACATTAGAGACAGGCAGCTGCTGCAAGCTTACAGGTTTAGGCCTCAGGGGGGCCTTGCCTCTGTGGGCAGCTGTCCTCTGTTTATTTCTCTCATCATCTATACCAGTATTTCTGCTGTCCTTTACTAATAGTATTGTAGTTATACTGTACTAGGAGTAGGACACTCACTGACTGTCACTGTTTATAGGCTACTAGCTAGCTCCTGCGTGTGTGCACTCACTCACTGTCTGTGTGTACACACACTCTATTTCCTTCTGATTACTGATTGATTATTGTTAGTTGTACTTACTTACTACTTACTCTTACTGTACCCGTAGGGACACTCACTGTCACTGTTCATATAGGCTACTAGCTCCTGCGTGTGCGCACTCACTGTCTGAGTGTACACACACAACACACACTCTATTTCCTTCTGATCGCTGATTGATTATTGTAATTAGTTAGTTCTACTTACTGTTACTACTTACTCTTACTGTACTAGGAGTCTAGGACACTCAGTCACTGTGTTCATAGGCTACTAGCTCCTGCGTGCGTGCACTCACTGTCTGAGTGTACACACACCCACACTCCATTTCCTTCTGATCGCTGATTGATTATTGTTATTAGTTAGTTCTACTTACTGTTACTACTTACTTACTCTTACTGTACTAGGAGTCTAGGACACTCAGTCACTGTGTCCATAGGCTACTAGCTCCTGCGTGCGTGCACTCACTGTCTGAGTGTACACACACCACCCACACTCCATTTCCTTCTGATCGCTGATTGATTATTGTTATTAGTTAGTTCTACTACTTACTGTTACTACTTACTGTACTAGGAGTCTAGGACACTCAGTCACTGTGTCCATAGGCTACTAGCTCCTGCGTGCGTGCACTCACTGTCTGAGTGTACACACACCACCCACACTCCATTTCCTTCTGATCACTGATTGATTATTGTTATTAGTTAGTTCTACTACTTACTGTTACTACTTACTTACTCTTACTGTACTAGGAGTCTAGGACACCCAGTCACTGTGTCCATAGGCTACTAGCTCCTGCGTGCGTGCACTCACTGTCTGAGTGTACACACACCACCCACACTCCATTTCCTTCTGATCGCTGATTGATTATTGTTATTAGTTAGTTCTACTTACTGTTACTACTTACTTACTCTTACTGTACTAGGAGTCTAGGACACTCAGTCACTGTGTCCATAGGCTACTAGCTCCTGCGTGCGTGCACTCACTGTCTGAGTGTACACACACACCACCCACACTCCATTTCCTTCTGATCGCTGATTGATTATTGTTATTAGTTAGTTCTACTTACTGTTACTACTTACTTACTCTTACCGTACTAGGAGTCTAGGACACTCAGTCACTGTGTCCATAGGCTACTAGCTCCTGCGTGCGTGCACTCACTGTCTGAGTGTACACACACTAAATTTACTTGTGATTACTACTACTGATTATTGTAACTGCTAGTTGTACTTCCTGACTGTTAATACTTACTTACTGTACTAGGGGACACTCACTCAGTCACCTCACCAACCAACCCACTCCATTAAAGTACCCCACTTTTCACCCGCCCTTTTACAAAACTTTTGTCTATACGCCCAAAACATTGAAGATGTCTGGAAGTGGCAGCCAGCGCGGTTTGGGCAAGGGGAAGGGCAGCAAGGGAATCAGGAAGAGAGGGAGCAGCATTGTGGCAAGCCGCGGCCGCGGGCGCGCCACCATGCACAGTTCCGCAGCAGCAGCAGCAGCGTCAGTGGCTAACATTCCTCCCATAGCCACTGGCCGTGGACGCCTTGGGCGCCGCCCAGGAGGAGCATCTGCAACTCACGCTGCAGAGACACAGCAGCAGCAGCGTGTAGCACCTGCTCCCATTTTCCTCCAGCCGGGTCGGAAACGTCCCATTGAGGAAAAGGATGCAGACACTGTGGTGCAACTCATGACGGAGGATGAGCAGCCCGCCATCAGCTCTGCATCCGAGGCCTCCACCCTCACCACCACCACCACCACCACCCCTGTTCGCAGCAGCCGCCCAGCAGGGTCTGGGGAGGAGGCCAGTTCACCGTCAGTCGCCGACCTCTCATTCAGCACTCTTTTGACCCCAGGCATGATGAGTCAATTGAATGCTGTTGTTGGCGATTTGGAGGAGGAGATGCTGATGGGCACTTTGGGGGAGGAGGGATTGGACAGCAAGACTGTGGCGACAGTCAAGCGTCCCATCCATGCATCAGCAGAGGAGTTTGGGGGGTCATCATCAGAGCAGGACATGTTTCAGGAGGGGCATGATGATGATGACCCGGTGACAGACAGAGACTGGGTGCCAACACATCCAGAGGATGTCGTCCTCAGCAGCTCTGAGGAGGAGGAGGAGGATGCGGTTGTGGGCCTTGCAAGGAGGCGCATCATTGCAAGCATTGGCAGCGTCCCACAGCCTGCTGGTGTCTCAGGCTCAGCAGCAGCAGCAGCAGCATCAGCCAGTACCACCACCAGCCGCACCCAAGACCCCCCCCCCCCCCCAACCACCACAGGGAAACAGGCAGCAGCGCTTCCATGCCGTAGGGGGATGTTTTTGTCACCAATCTGGCGGTTTTTCACCATGCCCACAGTGTACAGCAAGTACGCCACTTGCAACCACTGTCAGCGGAAGTTGAGCAGAGGTGCAGACCCCTTGAAGTTCAGCACCAGCTCGCTGATCAACCACCTTTCTGCGAAACACTTCCACCAGCATGAGGAGTTCCAGAGGCTGAAGGCATCTGGTGCTGGCAGTGGCACCAATCCCATCACTGCACAGCCTTCAGCAGCAGCAGCAGCAACAGCAGCCACCCGCCCTCCTGCTCCTCCAGCAGCACCAGCAGGAGTGCGGAAACGCCCTGCTCCTCCCCCCTCTGCAACTCCTGCCGCCGACACTGAGGCCTGTTCTGGCAGCCAGTCCTCAGTGGCCTCCTCTGCTCCGTCTGCTGATTCCCGTGCCAGCAAAAAGGCACGCCAGAGCCTTTTGAGCGAGTCCTTCCAGGGGGTGGTTAGGGCTCTGCCTCCCAGCAGCCGTCGCGTGCGGCAGCTGAACGGCTTGCTGGCACGGGCCATGTGCTCCCAACTCCTGCCGTACACGCTCGTGCAGGAGGGGAGCGACATGCGGGCGCTGCTTGCTTGTGCAGCCCCAGACTGGCAGCTCCCCAGCAGACACTTCTTCGCCCGCAAGGCCATTCCTGCACTGCACCGCTTTGTGATGGCCAATGTGGAGCGAGGGCTGGAGCACGCGGTTGGTGAAAGGGTCCACGTCACCATGGACTCCTGGAGCAGCCGCTTCGGGACAGGCCGCTACCTGTCCTTCACTGTCCACTGGGTCAGCTTGGTGGAAGGGGGTGAGGATGGGAGAGCAGCAGCGGGCACAGCAGCAGCAGCAACACAGTGGGTGGTGCCACCCCGCAGGGTCAGGGGAACTGCAGCGGGTTCCTCCGATCCTCTGCCATCCTCCGCCACACCTGGCCAAACCCCCCGCCTCAGCAGCAGTGTGAAGGCCCGCCACTGCCAAGCGCTGCTGCACTTGGTCAGCCTTGGCAAGACCAAGCTGACGGCAGCCCACGTGTTGGCCAAACTCCAGGAGCAGGAGCGGATTTGGCTGACCCCCAGAGGCCTCAGAGTCGGAGAGGTGGTGTCCGACAATGGGGCCAATCTGGTTGCTGCCATAGACAGGGGAAACCTGACCCACATCCCCTGTCTTGCCCACGTGCTGAACCTGGTGGTGCAGAAGTTCCTGCGCACCTACCAGGGGATGGACGAGCTGCTGGAAACGGCAAGGAACGTTGTGCGTCACTTCCGGCGCTCGGCTGCAGCCTGTGCGAGCCTGGAAGACGTGCAAAAGGAGCTGGATCTGCCACGCCATCGGCTGATCATTGACGTTCCGACTCGCTGGAACTCCACCCTGGCGATGTTGGAGCGTCTGGTTGAACAGAAGCACGCTGTCAACCACTACCTTGCCCTGGCCACTGTTTCCGCAGCTCAGAGAAGGGACAAGACCAGCAACATCCCGTCCATCGTCCCCGATGATGACTGGAGGCACATGCAGCAGGTGTGCTTAGTGCTGGCTCCCTTCCTGCAGGCCACAAACATGGTGAGCAGGGACCATGCTATGGTCTGCGAGTGGGTGCCCCTGGTTTCTCTGCTGAACAGGGCACTCGATGCTTTGCTGGCACAGGGAGCGGCAGCCTTGGACCAGCAGGAGCGGCAAGCAGCTGCACAGTCCACCTCTGAGGGGGAGGAGGAGGAGGACTTGGTGGAGGTCCCTGACCTGGCTGCTGATGAGGGGGATCAGCGCAGTGCAGCTGAGTTGGTGCGGGGGTGGAGAGAGGATGAGGCAGCAGAGGAGGAGGATGAGGAGGACAGCACTGACGTCGATGTGCCAGCAGACGTGGCCCGCCTCTTCCCAATGGCAGCGCACATGCTGACGTGCCTGCGCAGGGACCCCAGGGTGATCCAGATGAAGCAGAGGGAGGACATCTGGATCAGCATGATGTTGGACCCACGCCTCAAGGGGAAGTTGAGCCAGTTCCTGCCGCCTGCAGGAGGAGACCCAGCGCAACAAATAAGGAGCTTGCAGCAGGCCCTTGTTGAGCGCTTGGAGGAAGCCTTCCCCCAGCCTTCCACCCCCACTGTCCAGCAGCCAGCACAGAGGCAGCAGCAGGTGCCTGCATCCAGCAGCAGCAAGCGCCCCACAGACCTGCTGTCTCTCAGCCACGAGCTCTACAGGACTGTAGAGGCTCCGGCAGCAGTGACTAGAGAGGAGATGCATGCAGCAGCATCCTCCTCCGGTCACAGCCAGCGCCTGACCCGCATGGTGGCTGACTACATGGGGTCCTACAGCGGGCTTGACAGCGATGCCCCTGTTGATCCCATGGAGTATTGGGTCAAGCGCATGGAGATCTGGAGCGAGCTGGCGCAGTACGCCCTGGAAGTGCTGTCCTGCCCCCCTTCCAGCGTGCTGTCCGAGCGCTGCTTCAGTGCAGCTGGTGGCGTGGTCACCGAGAAACGCTCACGTCTGTCTCACAAGTCTGTGGACAGACTGACGTTTCTCAAGATGAACCAGGCGTGGGTGGAAGGCGAGTTCCTGGCCCCTGTTGTCGGCGAGAGGGGGACATGAACTGGCTGCCGGAACTTAGTACCATCGTTAATGTGCCTTACCACCCTTTACCACCTCCTGGCTCCTGCTCACTAAGCCAGCCTGGTTCACTTTGACTATTACGTCGCCTGCAGCCACACATTTCACACCTACAGTGGGCTGCTGCTGTGTACTGCCCTTCTGCTGTCTGTCTGTGTTTCCCACTGCCAGGGTACACAGAATTACCGTCTGCTGCCACTCTGCCACCAGCTATTACGTCACAACAATAGCTGCTCACACTGCTCCTCCATTCCTCCTGCTGCTGCTGTCTGTCTGTGTTTCCCACTGCCAGGGTACACAGAATTACCTTCTGCTGCCACTCTGCCACCAGCTATTACGTCAAAACAATAGCTATATTGGTTGTAAAACCAAAACCAAAAAAAACCAATAAAAAAAAAAAAAGGTTTAATTTTTCTGAGGTGCCCGGGTTGAAAACTGTGTTGTCCCAGTTGTGTATTGGACACAATGTGGGCTGCACGACCGCTGTCTGGGACCTCCTGTTGTGTTTATTTACAGCCCTGGTATCACCGCTAGGTACCAGGGCTATTATGTCACGCTGCCTACCTGCTGCCACACTCACACTGCTCCTCCATTCCTCCTGCTGCTGCTGTCTGTCTGTGTTTCCCACTGCCAGGGTACACAGAATTACCGTCTGCTGCCACTCTGCCACCAGCTATTACGTCACAACAATAGCTGCTCACACTGCTCCTCCATTCCTCCTGCTGCTGCTGTCTGTCTGTGTTTCCCACTGCCAGGGTACACAGAATTACCTTCTGCTGCCACTCTGCCACCAGCTATTACGTCAAAACAATAGCTATATTGGTTGTAAAACCAAAACCAAAAAAAACCAATAAAAAAAAAAAAAGGTTTAATTTTTCTGAGGTGCCCGGGTTGAAAACTGTGTTGTCCCAGTTGTGTATTGGACACAATGTGGGCTGCACGACCGCTGTCTGGGACCTCCTGTTGTGTTTATTTACAGCCCTGGTATCACCGCTAGGTACCAGGGCTATTATGTCACGCTGCCTACC
The DNA here is from genome assembly GCF_040937935.1 of Hyperolius riggenbachi. Taxonomy (NCBI): domain Eukaryota; kingdom Metazoa; phylum Chordata; class Amphibia; order Anura; family Hyperoliidae; genus Hyperolius; species Hyperolius riggenbachi. The sequence continues at coordinate 178,740,993 of NC_090654.1, forward strand.
TGCTGCCACACTCACACTGCTCCTCCATTCCTCCTGCTGCTGCTGTCTGTCTGTGTTTCCCACTGCCAGGGTACACAGAATTACCGTCTGCTGCCACTCTGCCACCAGCTATTACGTCACAACAATAGCTGCTCACACTGCTCCTCCATTCCTCCTGCTGCTGCTGTCTGTCTGTGTTTCCCACTGCCAGGGTACACAGAATTACCTTCTGCTGCCACTCTGCCACCAGCTATTACGTCAAAACAATAGCTATATTGGTTGTAAAACCAAAACCAAAAAAAACCAATAAAAAAAAAAAAGGTTTAATTTTTCTGAGGTGCCCGGGTTGAAAACTGTGTTGTCCCAGTTGTGTATTGGACACAATGTGGGCTGCACGACCGCTGTCTGGGACCTCCTGTTGTGTTTATTTACAGCCCTGGTATCACCGCTAGGTACCAGGGCTATTATGTCACGCTGCCTACCTGCTGCCACACTCACACTGCTCCTCCATTCCTCCTGCTGCTGCTGTCTGTCTGTGTTTCCCACTGCCAGGGTACACAGAATTACCGTCTGCTGCCACTCTGCCACCAGCTATTACGTCACAACAATAGCTGCTCACACTGCTCCTCCATTCCTCCTGCTGCTGCTGTCTGTCTGTGTTTCCCACTGCCAGGGTACACAGAATTACCTTCTGCTGCCACTCTGCCACCAGCTATTACGTCAAAACAATAGCTATATTGGTTGTAAAACCAAAACCAAAAAAAACCAATAAAAAAAAAAAAAGGTTTAATTTTTCTGAGGTGCCCGGGTTGAAAACTGTGTTGTCCCAGTTGTGTATTGGACACAATGTGGGCTGCACGACCGCTGTCTGGGACCTCCTGTTGTGTTTATTTACAGCCCTGGTATCACCGCTAGGTACCAGGGCTATTATGTCACGGCGAGCTGCCTGCCTCATTGACTGCCTGCTGCCACACACTCATCCTCCTCCTCCTGCTGCTGAATTTACCTCCTGCTGTCTTTGTGTTTCCACTGCCAGGGAGCACATACAATGGCGCTTCCAACATGCGTGCGCCCACCAGCTATTTGTTACGCTCAAAAATAGCTGCATTTCTTTAAAAAAAAATTTGAAAAGAGAAATACGTGAAGAAGAAGAAGAAGACGATATTGAAAAAGAAGGAGAAGGAGAAGATGAAGAAGAAGATGAAGAAGAAGATGAAGAAGAAGAAGATGAAGATGAAGAAGATGAAGATGAAGAAGAAGAAGAAGATGAAGAAGAAGAAGATGAAGAAGAAGATGAAGAAGATGAAGATGAAGAAGAAGAAGAAGATGATGAAGAAGATGAAGAAGAAGAAGAAGAAGATGAAGAAGAAGAAGATGAAGAAGAAGAAGATGAAGAAGAAGATGAAGAAGATGAAGAAGAAGATGAAGAAGATGAAGATGAAGAAGAAGAAGAAGATGATGAAGAAGATGAAGAAGAAGAAGAAGAAGATGAAGAAGATGAAGAAGAAGAAGAAGAAGATGAAGAAGAAGAAGAAGAAGATGAAGAAGATGAAGAAGATGAAGAAGATGAAGAAGAAGATGAAGATGAAGAAGATGAAGATGAAGAAGATGAAGATGAAGAAGATGAAGAAGATGAAGAAGAAGAAGAAGATGAAGAAGAAGAAGAAGAAGATGAAGAAGAAGATGAAGAAGATGAAGATGAAGAAGAAGAAGAAGATGATGAAGAAGAAGAAGAAGAAGAAGAAGAAGATCTAGAAGAAGATTAAGAAAGATAAAGAAGAAGAAGAACAAGTATATACAGTAACACTACACTACTGAACCAAATTAAGGACACAACTTCTCTTTCCACATTTTTTTTTAAAGGAACATCCCCACATAATCACTTGCTGTTGTTACTTGGAAAAAAAGATGTTTCTTGCATCATTCACCCTCAAAACAAGTGTTGGAAGCTATTTTGGGCCAATTCGAATAGTCAGCTCGAATAGTGAGCTCGAATACCGACTCGAATAGTGAGCTCGAAGTCCGAGGTCGAATCGAATAGTAAAAAATATTCGACTCGAATATTCGACTGACCTCGAATAATTTACTATTCGAATTCGACCAAATTCGAATTTTTAAAAGGGGTATTTGAGCACCACTGAACACAACAGGTACTGGGTAGTTAGATGCAGTGAGCTGGGTTCACTCAACAGTAAAGGTACTTAAGATGCAGTGAGGTGGGTTCTCACTCAACACAACAGGTAGTTAGATGCAGTGAGGTGGCCAGGTGGGTTCACACTCAACACAACAGGTAATTAGATGCAGTGAGCTGGGTTCACTCAACACAAGGCTAGGTATATGCAGTGATGAGGTGGGTTAAGTAAACACAACAGGTACTGGGTAGTTAGATGCAGTGAGCTGGGTTCACTCAACAGTAAAGGTACTTAAGATGCAGTGAGGTGGGTTCTCACTCAACACAACAGGTAGTTAGATGCAGTGAGGTGGCCAGGTGGGTTCACACTCAACACAACAGGTAGTTAGATGCAGTGAGCTGGGTTCACTGAACAGTATACAGTAAAGGTACTTAAGATGCAGTGAGGTGGGTTCTCACTCAACACAACAGGTAGTTAGACTTAGATGCAGTGAGCTGGGTTCACTCAACACAACGCTAGGTATATGCAGTGATGAGGTGGGTTAAGTAAACACAACAGGTACTGGGGTATATGCAGTACTGGGTAGTACAATGTGCAGCTCCCTGTCACACACACAGGCAGTCAGTCACTGAATGTGCTGGGCTGCTGGCAGTGGCACACACACTATCAATTAGCAAGGCTGTGCATGCAACAAAAGTGTCAGAAAAAAAAAATGTACAGGTTAAGCTCTGAAAAGAGCTGTTGCTGGGTGTTTTAAAAGCAATATTAATCAGTCAGGAACAAGCAAAGCAGCCTAGAACCTAACTAATCTGTCCCTAAGAGAAAAAGTCTGCAGCAGCTGTCCCTTTCCTCTCTCTAGCAGGCACACGAGTGACTGTAATGGCCGCCGGAGGCTGCCTTATATAAGGGGGGGTGGGGCTCCAGGGCTTACTGTAGCCTGAATGGCTACAATGTGCCTGCTGACTGTGATGCAGAGGGTCAAAGTTGACCCTCATAGTGCATTATGGGGCGAATCGAACTTCCGGAAAAGTTCGCCTGGCGCAGGCGAACGCGAACCCCCAATGTTCGCCTGGAACCGTTCGCCGGCGAACCGTTCGGTACACCTCTAATCCCTACCATAGTTATATGTTCATCATATTCTAGGGCCAATTTAGGGGAGTCAAATAATTATCTGTATGCTTTTTATATGTGTGAGGAACCCAGAGAAAACCCACGCAGACACAGGGAGAACATACAAACTCCATGCAGATAGTGACCTGGCTGGGATTTGAACCAGGGACCCAGAGCTCCAAGGCCAGAGTGCTATCCACTATGCACTCAAATGCACCAGACACCATTCTACAGGTGAAAATATTTGCAGTCCCATTAGAGGCAATTAGGGTAGAAAAAAATTACTCTATGTTAGGTTCTATATTGATAGCATGGGTACTGGATTAACTATACCTGAAATGCATATAATAAGTTCTTAATAACAAAACATAGACCAAGATCTAGGCAAATTGTGTTAATTAGTTTCTGAGTTCATCTAAATGGTTTACTATCGGTATAAGATATTTCAATTACTCCCTGAGCCATATGGTTAAAAGTGTACCAAAAAAATAAAAATAAATTAGTTGACAACAGCATCACCACTTATAAGCATACAGTATTTGTAGAATAAAAAGTCAGATTGCATCCAGGGCTGGCCTTAGGTTTCACAGCGCCCTGAGCGTAACCAGATTTTGGTGCCCTCCCCCATTCATCCTCTTCAAGCGAGCATGCACTCACACACACACACACACACACACACACACACACACACACACACACACACACACACACACACACACACACACACACACACACACACACGCCCATGTGCAAGATCCTCTTTAGTGTAAATAGGCAGATCCCCCCTTAAGTATATATAGGCAGATTCCCCCTTTAGTACATATATATAAGATCCCCTTTTTAGTGTATATAGCTAGGAAGAGAAGTACAGTATAGTATAAATGCAGATCCCCCTTTGGCATATATAGGCACTCCCCACCACTTCCCCAGTGGAAGGCAGTTGGGGAATCTTACTTTTCTGCTTGTAGCTGGGGACAGAAGATAGCCAGGAGTCTGGAGTGACTAGCAGGTCTCTCTCTGATTAGTGCGCAGCGCAGACATCGCCTGTGAGCGAGGGGCGGTGCTACTGGCATGCATGGCTCACAGAGACTCAGCAAGAGGCAGCAGCAGGTTCCTGGAGTCTTTGCCCCTGTCAACCCCAGTGGCACCAGGAGGCGGAGCTACCACTTGCAGCAGCACGGACCCGGAGCCCGCAGCCACAGCCAGCAGGTAGAAATGCGGCCAGGCCAGTTGCGCCCCTCTGGAAGCTGGCGCCCTGAGCGACCGCTCCAGTCGCTCAGGTCAAAGGCCGGCCATGATTGCATCTGTATATGCTCCTGTTATTTACAATAAACCACACTGTATTATTTAACAAACACTATTATAATGTGTTAAATAATAATAAAAAAAGTAATTTTGCATGTATGTGATGGCCTACAGGAGATCTATGTCTTGTGGTGCAACGCTAAGCGTCGTTCGTGTGGTCGTGTGACTGTACCAACTGCACTCACGTCGCGATACCACAGAAACAACCTCTCGGCGCTAAAAAAGTCATCGGTCGTCAGGAAAATTGCGACGTGGGTACATAGCTTTAGTGTCATCCTGCAGCCAGCCTCCACCCACTTCATATACCTGGACCTGTCCTGATAGTGTTAGAACAAATTACATGAGGGGGAGAGGAGGCTGGCTGGAGTGCAGTATGAGAGACCTAGGATTATCGCTGGAGAGTGGGGAGTACAGGGGAGAGGTGGAAAACTTTAAGGGGACCACTAAATCCCCAGGGACATCTGTAAGGGAGAGAAGCATCCTTGTCCTGTATTGTGCCTTTGTGGGGTGCACAACATAGGGGCCACTTCCGAATAAGGGGACCCAAGACTCCTTACAAAAGAATGAGTACAGGGATACCCTTTACATATTATCCCAAAGTTAAAAGGAAAACAAAATCAGGACCATTAGAAAATATTTTAATAAAATAAAAGTTCAGATCTTTAACTAAACTTCAGGTTATGCAAATAAATATAAAAAAAAAAAAAAAAGTTTTAACTGCCGAAGCTTTGTTTGAGACACAGAAGTTAGCATTTGAGCACTCTGTTTGTTGAGCTATCAGATAATATATGTAGACCTCTGCCTGGAGTTTGACTAAGGGTCCTGACACACCGGAGATCATTTTGCAAGTTCTTTGCTGAGATTTTAATGTAAGTCAATGTAGGCGTCTAAAAAAAATAAAACTAATACGCCCCACAAAATGCTCTCTGGTGTTTCGGGGTCCTCAAAAACACAGTACAGTACATAAACAAGTGTTCATTGAGAAGTGTGGACAAATTGTCCTACAGAAGAACGAAGAAGAAAATCCATAGGAGTAATGATGATCTCGAATTTCACATAGTAGTAATGTCATATTTTCAAGTACCATAAAAAATTGTAATGGGACATTTCAAAGTATTGCAAACTTTATTTTGAATGTAATCCTAATTATAAGACATCATTTTGCAAATGTGTCATTTTCTCATGTCCAAAGACTTCCATGTTGTTTTGTGCAACTTATGATCAAATCGTAATTACAATCAGAATCATAATTGCGAAAATTACACAAGAATTAAAAAAGCTAATTTACTCATTACAATCAACATTACAAAAGGGATGGAGTCTTCCAGCTCCAAATGTAGGTTGTCTTATTTCAGTCCTGTATACACCAGGACCCCCATGTATATCCTTCTGAGGCTTGTGAATTGAAGTAAACCTGAACTAAAAATAAACATGTGAGATAATTGTGTGTGTGTAGCAGTAACTGTAAAAATATAACTCTCTTACAGGCTCATATTGTCACGTTTAGAATAGAATACAGGCGCTGCTCCAATTCAATAAAATCTCCTATGTGTCTTTCACCAGCTGCTCAGGAAAACCGTATCCACAGTAGGTATCACAAGCTCCAAGTATATATCCACAGCACTAGGTGAATATCACGATATCTGCAGTCACACCACAGTGTATGTTTTCAGACAGTGACCATCACCAAAGATAAAACCTTCAGAAGGTCACTCACTGTCCTTAAAGGGAAGGTTCAGGGAGGGCTGTAAAAAAATAAAAATCAATATCCACTTACCTGGGGCTTCCTCCAGCCCGTGGCAGGCAGGAGGTGCCCTCGCCACCACTCCGCAGGCTCCCGGTGGTCTCCGGTGGCCGACCCGACCTGGCCAGGCCGGCTGCCAGGTCGGGCTCTTCTGCGCTCCAAGGCCTGGCACTTCTGTGTCCCACGCGGGCGCACTGACGTCATCGGACGTCCGCCGGGCCGTACTGCACAGGCGCAGTAGTTCTGCGCCTGTGCAGTTACATTGTTATTTATTCATGCACTCAGTGGCGTAGCTACAAACCTCAGGGCCCCGATGCGGAATTTGGACCTGGCCCCCCCCTACATTAAATAGCCAGGAATAGGTACCTAGGGTATAGGTAGCCAGGTATCGGTGTTCCAGTATAGGTAGCCCCGGAAATTCCGGAATAGGTGCTCCCAGTATAGGTAGCCAGGTAGGGATTAGATTGTGAGTTCCTCTGAGGGTCAGTTAATGACAAGACAATATACTCTGTACAGTGCTGAGGAAGATGTTGGTGTTATATAAATACTAAATAATAATAATAGGTGCTGCCAGGAATAGGTGCCCCAGTATAGGTAGTCAGGAATAGGTGCCTCAGTATAGGTAGCCAAGAGTAGGTGCCTCAGTATAGATAGCCAGGGAGAGAGACAGGGACACAGAGAGAGACAGGGACACAGGAGAGACACAGGGAAAGAGACAGGGACACAGGAAGAGAGACGAGGACAGGGAGAGACAGGGACAGAGGGAGAGAGACAGGGACACAGGGAGAGAGACAGCCACAGAGAGAGAGACAGGGACTCAGGAAGAGAGACATCCACAGGGAGAGACACAGGAAAACCGTGAGAGAGACCAGGACACAGGGAGAGACACAGGGACACAAGGAGAGAGACAGCCACAGGGAGAGACATAGGGACACTGGGAGAGAGACAGCTAAGGAGAGAGACAGGGACACAGGGAGAGACACAGAGAGACCCAGGACACAAGGAGAGAGACAGCCACAGGGAGAGACACAGGGACACAGGTAGGGTGACATCCACAGGGAGAGAGAAAGGGACTCAGGGGGGGGGGGGGGGGGAGACAGCCATAGGGAAAGATGGGGACACGCGGGGGGGGGGGGGGGAGACAGCCATAGGGATAGACAGGGACACGGGGGGAAGACAGCCATAGGGAGAGACAGGGACACAGGGGGGGAGCCAGCCATAGGGAGAGACAGGGACACAGGGGGGGGGAAGACAGCCATAGGGAGAGACAGGAACACGGGGGGAAGACAGCCATAGGGAGAGACAGGGACACAGTGGGGGAGACAGCCATAGGGAGAGACAGGGAAGGGGGGGGGGGGACAGCCATAGGTAGAGAGACAGGGACACGGGGGGGGGGCAAGCCATAAGGAGAGACAGGAACACAGGGGGGGTGACAGCCATAGGGAGAGACAGGGACAGGGGGGGGGGGGGAGACAGCCATAGGGAATAGGGAGAGAGACAGAGACACAGTAGGAGAGGCAATGCAGCCTGACTTACAAAGCTCCGGACTCCTCGACCTCCCCACTGACTGTCTATGGCAGCAGTCCAGCAGAATTGCAGGCGACAAACACGACTTTCCCACACTGACTCTGGCTGAACCTGCAGCTCACGAGGGATATGGGAGGAGCCAGGCCAGCCAGAGATCAGTGAAGGGCCAACTGGAGCGTGGAGGGGGCGGTCCGGAAGATCAGGATGGAGTGAGTGACAGCAGCTGCAGAGGAGATGACGAGTAATCTCCTCAAAGATCAGAGCCAGCGTCACCGTGACTTTGTTGTGTGTGTGTGACGTATAGCAGTCACACACACTGAAGTGGCCGCTGCTGTCTGAAGAGAGCGAGGGAGGGGAGATGGTTACTGGAGACCAGGCAGGCAGACAGTGCGTGGATGTGTCTGCACGCACTCCACTGTGTCTTAGAGCCGCAAACAGAGCCCGCCAGAGCCGGCCAGGTTAATTAAGTGCCGCCGCTGCCGGTCTAAACACGCGCACAGACGGGGCCCCGGGCCCCTCCCCTCAGGCTGCAGGAGCCGGGCCCAGTCGCGGGTGCGACCGCTGCGACCTCGGGCCCTACGCCCGTGCATGCACTTTGCACTTTTGCCCCGTGGTTTTCCACTTCCCTTGTGTACAATATAATGTCATTGTTCACCAGTCCAGCCTCACACCCTTAGTGGTGTGTCATCTACACTAACAGCACTTTATTTCCCTGCAGGTTCTCCGACATTTGGGGTTTACATACTACCCCCCACCTGTTTTTAATTGTGTGTTTTAATTGCTTGTGGATTTATCAATAAAGGATGTACTTTATTTCAATTATTCATGGTCTGATTTGGTGCGGTTTTTTGAGGCCATAGCTGTTTCCCTCTGTTTGGCATTTGAACTTTATTGGCCATTCTGCACATTTCAGGGTTCCTTCTTAATTATAGACAGGACAGTATTATTATTGTTTATGGATGGTGCTCCACGTGCGTTTTTTTTTTTGTTTATTTCTGTTTCGATGGCTATCTGGCTGCCAGGGCGTAGATTTTAACTCACCGCCGCTGCGAGCATCCGCTGTTTTTGTTGCTCCCGACGATCTCGTCAATGAATCCCCGCCGTCTCCTGACGGAGCTCACTCACTCTGCCTGTCTCTATGACAGCAAAACCCTGTGAGCAGGTCAGGAGCCGATTTCATTGGCTCCTGGCCCTGTCTTTCAATGCAAGCAACTCCCATTGGCTTACATTGAAAGACAGGGTCAGGAGCCAATGAAAGCGGCTCCTGACCTGCTCACAGGAACTCTGCCATCATAGAGAGACAGCAGAGTGGGTGGCCCAGGTTCCCGACGTGCGGCGGTGATGGCAGTTAAATCGGGTATGTGTGGCGATCGTCGGGATTCCGCTGTTTCTGTACCAGCGGTCTCTGGTCCTTATTAAACCACTATAAGTGTTGTATTATTTTATTTTATTTTTGTTGATCCAATTATTTGGTGGTTCTTAGTTGAGATCCCTTTCTTGGTCCATTGCTTGATTAAAACTTTTTATCTTCATTGCTGTGTTGTTGTTTTCTGTCAGCTTGCTTCCGGAATCTTGTAGGCTTGATTGAAGGTGGTACCTATCAGAATCTTGTTCGCTGGCTTGCATGCTTCCTTCATTTGCCTGAAGATATATGGTAACCAGTACGACATCTCTTATAGTTCTTTCACTTACCTGATGTAATCCTGCCAGGTATGCCTATATTTATAGGTAGGGCTGGTAGGGCCTATGTTAATCTCCTGCTGGCAATGTTGTTCATCTCCTCCCACATATCTTTCTGTACCGTGTATAAATGTAGGGTTGGCCAGCAAGATTATATCAGTTGAGCAGAAAGGATCAAGGGTAGAAGATCCCAGCCTGCACATTTCAAATGAAAAAAGCCTGCAGATTGCAGTTGACAAGGCTTAGGCTATGTTTCCACTGCTGTTATTTCCATCTGTTTCCCAGCACACAAATTCAGATGAGATTTGTCAGTTTATTGAAGTCAATAGACTGCACCCAAATTTTCATGCAGGGAAAACATGGATGGTATGCAGCGTAAAATCGCATTATGCAGCGAATCCCATAGCTGTGCATGGCACAGCTAGCAGGATTCAGATGTGATCTTGCACCACAGCAAGTGCTAGCATTGCTTTTCACAGACGCATGCTGGCACAGTGTAAACTCAGCCTAAGAAGCAGCATGCTGACAATAATCAATGTGGCAGAGCGCTAAAAACAAGCTTAAAGAACAATAATACTAGCACCTGAAATAAATCCCCTCTGCAGACATTTCAGTTGGAGGCCTCAGAGCAGAATCTCAAAGATATCTATCAGTGTAACCAAGGAATAAAATAATACACCACTCAGTATGGTTTACTCACTACTTTTTACATGTAAAGCAAATCGGCAAGGAGACTACAAGAAGACCCCTCGTAGTCATAATCAGGATTAGGGTGCTTAGCTGATCAGTCCATTAGCAGAGTGGTTGGATAGCACCTTAAACACTTGTCACCACACTGAAGAGCAGTGGGCATGGTACTTTGGGAGAAGGTTGCCCCACCCTTCTGCGGTCTCTTGCTATGCATTACCAGCTCCAATTTTTGGGGCTGAAGGCTGATATTATTCTGGTGGGAAAGCCTAATACTGTTATTTTTTTGTTGTTGTTTTTTTTTATAAAGTAATAATGTAAGAAATCAATTAGTATGTGAATTCATTTTTCTTTACGTAAGCTTGGCTGTGCATTATCAGTGAACACTAGTTTAGGCAAATCTAAAGGTGGCCGCACACGATACAATAAAACGATCCGATTTTACAACAATTCAATAAAAACGATCGTATCTCCCGAAAAAAATCGAAAGCTTTTTTTTTCATTCGACAGAAAAATCCGATCGGATTTCCCGCTTATTTCGATTTATATAGATCCGGAATGCCAGATATTTCTCTTCAATTTTTTTGAAAGATTGTATGGTCAAGACAAGACAAATAACATTTATATCGCGCTTTTCTCCTGGCGGACTCAAAGCGCCAGAGCTGCAGCCACTAGGACGCGCTCTATAGGCAGTAGGTGCTGGCTTACTGAACGGGCAAAGCCGAGATTCGAACCCTGGTCTCCCATGTCAGAGGCAGAGCCCTTAACCATTACACCTTCCAGCCATCCATGGTGTGTGTTAGATTGTCAATTTATTAACCACCCTGGCGGTATTGACGAGCTCAGCTCGTCCAGGAAAAACTTGCTGAAAGCGGTATTGACGAGCTGAGCTCGTCAATACCGCCAGGGAGATTTATTGTTTCTCTTCCCCGCCGGCTGCACTTTTCCCTCATCAGAGGGATTCCCCAGGATGGCTGGATGCCTGTCAGCACGCTGTGGGTAGCGATCTGTGCTACCCACAGCATACAGAACTAGCATCCAGCCACCCTGGGAATCCCTGTGCAGCCGGCGGGGCAGAGAATGTGTGGGGCTGTGCAGGGATTCCCCTTCTTTGCCGGCGGGTGGCTGGTGCGGGATCCTCTCTGTGCGGGGGGCCGGGGGGTTCCCCGTACTGTGCATGCGGGGGCGGGTATCCCCTTCTATGTGGCTGGTCTTGGCGGGGACACCCCCTTTTGTGGTGGGGGGAAGGTGGGTGTCCCCATCTATGTGGGCTGTGGGTGGCCTCTCCCTCCTCTTCCTCCATTCCTCCCTCTCTGTCCCCCGTGTCCCCCCCCCCCCGATCCCGTGTCTCCCCCCTGTCAGAAGCCCTGCTTTACTCACCTGAGGGCTTTCTCCTGCGCCGGCCGCGATGGACACCCTCCTCCTCCATCGCTGAAGTCCCGGTCTGTGTAATTACAGTACGCAGCTTGGTGACGTCACCAAGCTGCGTACTGTAATTACAGAGAACACGAGACTTCGCGATGGAGGAGGAAGTGTGCCGCTTCCGCCGCAGGAGAAAGCCCTCAGGTGAGTAGATCAGGGCTTCTTACAGGGGGGAGACACGGGATCGGGGGGGGGGGGGGGGTGGGAGACACAGGATCAGGGGTGAGGGGGGGGGCACGGAGGACCTCCCCCCCACCACGGAAGGGGGTGTCCCCGACCGACCACGACTAGCCCCCATAGAAGGATGATACCTGCCCCCCCCCCCCAATGCACACACAGAAGGGCCACCCGGCCACCCACACCCACAGTATGGGGATTTCCCCACCCTCCACAGAGGGGATCCCCGCTGGCCACTACCAGACAGCACAGAAGGGGAGCCCCCCCCCCACAGAAGGGACACCCGGCCACAGTTAAGGGGCATCGGGGGCAATGGGGTTGGGGGGGCAGAGGCACCCGCAAACCTAGCTCCCTATACATATGACTCCCTAGACCTGGCTGCACATCTGTCTCCTATACACCTGGCTGCACATCTGTCTCCTATACACCAGCAAACATCTTGTTCCCTATATACCTGGCAAAACATCTGGCTAACTATTCCTGGCTAATACATCTGACTAACTATTCCTGGCTAATACATCCGGCTAACTACACCTGGCTGCACATCTGGCTAACTATACCTGGCTGCACATCTGGCTAACTACACCTGGCTGCACATCTGGCTAACTATACCTGGCTGCACATCTGGCTAATACATCTGGCTATACATCTGGGTCTTATACTCACCATTGGCATGCTGATCCCTCGCCGCGTACCTCTGATAGCTTCTCCAGTGCCTTCTTCCATGTCCCTTGGCGGATTTTGCTTCTCCCTTGGCGATCACATGTCCCCGGTCGATCGGCGTTGATGGCACCAATGTCACACAGCATCATCAAAATCTCGCAGCAAACACTTTTTTTTTATTGAATTCAATACAATAACCTGTATTGAATTCAATATAAAAAAAAATGATTGCAAAAAAAAAAATTGGTTAAAAATTATTGGAAATTAATTGAACCACTTTTTGCACGGAAATCCTGGGAAAATAGAACGCCAGGGTGGTTAATATACACTCCCTAGCAATTTTCTCAGAGTTTCCAATCAGTTTTATCATAATTGGGGAAAAATTGTACATAGGTGTGTGGTACATATTGTTGAAATGTTACAATCAGTCAAAAAAATTGATTGTAATTCCTAAATTGAAAAGATATTTAAAAAATTGTATGGTTTGTGGCCACCCTTAGACCATAATAACAAGTGAAAGACACTGATGAGATCCCTTTTTTCTGCATAGGCATTCATTTGTGCACACAATTAGCTACAAATGAATGCTTCATGTTAAGGATAAAGTGATGTCTACAAAAAGTTGAAATATGAAAAAAAAAACAGACATTAATGTCACTAAGGAATACCAGAAATAGGAATTCAAGAAATCTTGAACTGAACATCTAGAATGTTCATTTTCTGAAATCATTGAGTAAACCTATAAAGCACCAGGACCTTCAGCAGACCGAATGAATCCCTATTCACACTAGGTCTACTTCCAGTCTGTTTCTTAAGGTGGCCACACACCATACAATCTTTCTGACTGATTGTAACATTTCAAAAATCTGACCAATGTACCATACACATATGTTCAGTTATTCCCCAATTATGATAAAAATGATTGGAAAACTCTGAGAAAATTGCTAGGGTGTGTATATTAATAAATTGACAATCTAACACACACCATACAATCTTTAGAAAAATTGAAGACAAATTTCCAGCATTCTGGATCAATTAAAATCGAAAAAAATGGGAAATCCGATAGGATTTTTCAGTCAAATGAAAAAAAAAGCTTTTGATTTTTTCGGGATATCCGATCATATTTATCGAATTGACGTAAAATCGGATAATTTTATTGTATCGTGTGTGGCAACCTTTAGAGTAAATGACTGCTGACCAATGAACATGCAAAATGCAACTCCTTAATTCCTGTAGGAAATCATGGACCTATTCACACGTTTGTGATCATTGTGTGTAAGCTTGTCTGTTGCTTTTCCACAGCTTACAGACACAACCTGCATGACATCTTTAGACAGTGGATGCGTTGTTGTCGTTGAATGGCACGCATCTGCTCCCGATGCAAGAGGTGCAGCCAGTGGCGTAGCTAAGGAGCTGTAGGCCCCGATGCAAGTTTTACAATGGGGCCCCCCAAGCACTCTATACATAACAATTGATACGGCGCACCAAAACCTGCCAATGGCAACTACAGTGTCAGAGGTGCAAGAAAGGGATGGACAACTGTTTGTTAATGATTACCACTATTCAAAGTATCTATAGAAGTGTTTATTACCAGCATAGGACCAATAAAGAGCTAATACTGTAGTTGAGGGAGGGCCCTTTGGGGCCCCTCTGGCCCAAGGGCCCCAATGCGGTGGCTACCACTGCACCCCCTATTACTACGCCCCTGGGTGCAGCAGTACTGCCATGGACTGTTGAAACTATGCAGCGTATCAGGCTACGTTGCCACTCTGGCACATTTGAGCTTGCTATAGGCACTCAGCATTCAATATGTCTGGCATTAAATGGATAACAATAGTTTTATAATTTTAAAAGGTACCATTTCTTGAGGAGTACCAAAAGCAGCATTCTGCACTGTCATGCTTTATACTGTTTGTTTTCTAAATTCATAGTGACATAAATCACTGTTGCTTTCTGTTACTGCCAGCTGAGAGTTGTCAATAGCAATTTATTAAGAATCTCATTTGTTATCCGTATAAGTAATTAAGAATATGCCTCAAAGATCGATTAAGACAAACAGAAGGCTGGGGAGAAAGCCGCTATGAGGATCAGATGTTTGGACATTACTTGTGGCTATTATGCAGAGAGTCCATCTTTTAGAAAGTTAAAGTGACCATGTGTTCAAATCCTGTAACATAAAGCAAACCTGTGAAAACATTATACATGTTTTAATCTTATGATTGCTCCATATCAGGCTGCAGTGTACATTTTCTTTGCACTGAAAGTACCCTTTTGATATGTGTACAGGGTGAGGCATACATTGTGCCCATTTCTTTTTGCCTCGCTAAGCTTTCACTCTCTCATCATCTCTAGTTATGATATAGGGGACAACATTAGTTGGTACTGGTCTTCAGTTATCTTTGAATAACTATTCTGGGGAGCTGGATACAACTGCAGCCCTGAGCCTCATGGCCTATTTGAGTTTGTCGTCCATAGCAATTAGTTATATTCCTTTTATCATTAAGAAATCAACACTGAACAATTACATTTGAAAACAGGGCCAGTGCCAGATTTATACTGTTTGCCCCTAGGCCAACTTTGTTGTTGCTCCACTTCAATGTACAACAGCACTCCTTCCATTCTATGTGCAGGCCCCTATGTCTCTATGTGAGACATCCATGTAAAGTAACCCTTCTATTTTATACACAGTTTCCTTGGGTAGCAGATCCCATCTTCCATGTATTGCTTTACATTAGCAGATTACCTATTCCACTTGCAGACATCTCGTCAGTATGTAGCAACACCTCTTTATTGTCCGACCACCCCCTTGAACATCTGCTGCCCAAGATCCGGACCTTTGTGGCCTTTCCAGAAGTCTAGCCCTGAACGGCAATGATTCATAGGAACCAACAGTCACATTGACATACACAGAGGAAGGCAAATGCAGGGGGGCGTAGAATTTACCTATGTGCTCATCTTCTGAAAGAGATTTGACATGATGAATTAGCAAAAACCACTAACCAAATATAAGGAAACAGATAGCAGGCATGTTCTATTATCTGTACATGTATTCAAGTTAAGACACAAACAACACTATTTTTAATAGATTAATGGATAAGTTGTTAGATTCAATATAAACATTTATTGTAAATAGGTCAGCTCGACCAGGGATCAAATCTCAGATCAAACCAGTCTGTGAAACAGTAAGGAGTCTTCGGGCAAGGCTCCCTAATGATCCCGGTCACCTGTGGAATGAGTACTGAAGTACTTTGAGCCCATTAGGAGAAAAGCACCATTTAAATGTTCTGTGTCTTGGTCTTAATCTTACAAACACCTGTTAAAACTATGGCACTTATATCACTATTATAATAACAATATTGATAAAATGTTGATAAGACAAGCCTGCACTTTGTCTGCATGCCGGGAACACAGGTAGACCATGGGCTAGAGCAATATGCAAGAAATATCTGCATAGCTTTGTACTGCATCAGGCAGTACGAAGCTAGCTGCAGTGATGAAATCAATATCAGATAATATCTATAGGTGTAAAGTGGCAGACAAGGTAAATTATCAATATCTGTAAGACACTAATTGATTATTCAATTCAATTCACTTTATTGTCATTGTGTAACACAACGAAATTACTTTTCATGACAACCCCACGGTGCATATAGGGAACATAGTGATCGTAACAAGGAAGAGAAGAAATTATACAAGTATGCCAGGTATTACAAATGTTTAAACAATTTGTACACAGTGTTAATTATTTCAGAGAGGATTCAGAGTTCATCAAGTTTATAGCAGATGGGAAAAAGCTGTCTTTCAGTCTGTGTGTGTGCGCGGATTGATCTAAAACGTTTACCTGATAGAAGGAGCTCAAACAAGGCATTTCCAGGGTGAGTGTTGTCCTTGATAATGTTTTTGGCCCTTCTCACGCTGCGGGTATTATACAAAAGTTCCAGTGATGGTAGTTCAGTGCCAATAATGGCTTCTGCTGTTTTAACAACTCGTCAACTAGTCAACTGAAAATGTAATACTGTATGCCTAAGCATTATGGCTTTGGCTGTTTTGCAGATGGAGGGAGGGAAGTTTGTGACATTGATACATTTCAGATGAGCAGGTGAGTGTTTAACCCTACCACTTACCGTCCCATGCCGCAGTAGTAGACAGCCTTGAATTGCTGGCTCTGTACTTTTCACTGGCAATACTTTAAAGAGAATCTGTACAATAAAAAGCAAACCATTCTATTCATTATGTTCTCCAGGGCCCCTCTGTGCTGTTTCTGCCACTCCCTGCTACAATCCTGGCTTGTAATTGCCAGTTTTAGGCAGTGTTTACAAACAAAAGACATGGCTGCTAACCAGCGTGTGATAGGCTCAGATAAGCTCAGTCTGTGACTGATACAGAGCCTGCAGGGGGCGTGGAGAGGGTGTGTATAACTTCTATCCTATCACAAGTAGAGCAGCAGATAGCTGCCTCAGCCGACAAAGCTGACAAAGGAAAGAAGATTAGATTAGATAACAGAGATATTACAGCGACTATGCAACTAGGAAAGGCTGCAGTAAGACAGACCACATTAGAACAGGTATAGGAACTTATAGAATAGAAGAAATAAGGCTGAAAATTTTGTTACAGAGTCTCTTTGAGCACGTCTGAAAGATGTTTTCTTTAAGGGCCCGTTTCCACTATCGCGGTTTCCGCAGCGATTCCGCAGAGTTTCCCCGCACATGAATCGCACGGGGAAACTCTGCCATAGGGGATAACGGCGCCGCGGCCGAATTGCTTGCGGGAGTGATACGGCCGAAACCCCCCGCAGAATTCGCGGCGGAAGCTGCGAATCCCATAGCCGTGCATGGCACGGCTCATGGAATTCACCTGCGATCCCGCCCACCCGCTCAGTGCCGGCATGCGTCTGCGAGACGCACGCCGCACTAGTGGAAACGAGCCCTAAAGAGGACCTTTTGCCAAGTAATAATAATAATAATAGGTCTAGAAACCTCTTTTATCAAATTGTCTGTAATAAAAACTGATCGCCCTCAAATCAAATATGCTTCTATTTTCCTAAAAAGCACAAGTAAATTTAAATAAAAGATGAAATGACTTGCAAAATGTTTGCAAAGATTGTGTTTGCTTAAAGCAAGCTAAGAAAATGCAATACCTGGTATAGCTGTCCAGGAATTGAGAACACAAAAATATGACTGCACTAATAGTCAATAGCACTCAGTTTAGGATTATATTATATATTAATTTATATTAAATTAATTAAAATTAATTACTAAACATTCTACTCTTCATTATGTAATAATAACTACATTATTAATGTAGTTAATGCACAAAAAAAGGCAGGTTAAATGATTTTTGTCAAATAATTAAATAGCTTACTATGTGCCAGTCTGTATTACATGTTTATGCGGATACTTTTCCATTAACTTGTCCGCATAAAGTTAACCTATATGCGGAAGAAAAAGAGCTGTACCATGTAGATAAGTTTCACTTCTCTGTCACTATTCACAGATTCACTAATTCTGCCTTGCTTACACACATTGCTTTCTGACAGATCATATGAGAACAGCTGAGGGATTTTTTAGATACAGAGAAGGACCTGTACTTTTTCCTTACTTGGATGCTTCCCCACTCCCATTCAAAATGAACTCTTCCTGGCTGTAAACTCTGTTTACACTGCGTGATGCAGAGAGAGTCACAAACACAGGAACACACAGAGCTGCAGCTGATGAGTTATTTACACTATTTGAAGCTATATTTTGGCTTTCTATCATTCTGAAGAGATTCCAGTCACAGAAGTATAGCCTGTGAAGATTGTTTCGGTATGCTGGATGTGCTGGACACCGTCCTCCATAGTAATGCCCACAGTGAAAACTGTTCTCTGTAAATGTTATATTTTCTTCACATACAAAAAGGAAAAGATAAACAAGCATGAGTATTGCTATTTGCTAGTTATTACTGGAAATATATGTGGCATTTAGCATTTTAGTTAACTTTGATAGTTGTCCTTTAAGGTGGAGTCCACTGATGATATGCTTATTTTGTGGTAATGGTGGGGCTTGTAGGATCACATGATCCTGAGAGATACTCTTTTTATACTTTAAATTATTCTTTCCAATTAATTTTAAATCCTCAATGGCCATAAAAACAAAAACAAAAAAAGTCCACAAAATGGTTATTCCCTGGATAAAAAGAGTGAGCACAACCTTAAAAGGAAACTGAGGAGACTGATGAATGGATAATAAAACCAGCAACTGCAATTTAGCAACAGGAACTTGCATAGATATTAAAGAATGGGCAAAGTAAAGGGAGATTAAATAAAAGAGTTTAACTATTTATACATTCACTTCCCCAAAATTCGGATTATTTCTATATTACCAAGAGTCTGCGGGCACTGCAGGGGGGACCTATCATCTCCAGTATACTGTACACTCATGTAATGATCAAGTGGGTGAATATGGTAAAGTCTTCTTGCATCTACTTATGGTTGATCTTAAACCAATTTAAAATAATTTCCTAGATGTTATAAACAGTATTGCAGATGTGCGCTGGAGGGAAGAGGAGGAAATATACACCTGCATTGCTGATGCTGTCACCTGCATCCTACAAGGAAAAACATTGTATGTGATTGGGGATGTACTAAGGGGAAAAGTTGAATAAGTTTGTCATCAGGTTGACTTCATTTTAAACCTATTTTAATTTTTTAATAACCTACAATTACTTTTAACTTGAAAATTGGTACTTCTTGAAACAAATAGGCATGGTAATGGGGCCAAAGAACAAACCAAATTTTGTAAAAAAAATATATGGCATAGTGGGAGAGAGAGGTTATTGATTCTCTTTTATCTGGACATATATTGTATTGAAAGAGATGTAGAGATAATGGTTTTACTTGGAAGGACAGTGAGGATGCCCTGAATGAATTAGGAGCATTAATACAGTACCAGTGAATTTTTTTCTGTGTTTTGATATGAAATACAATAAAAAAGTGCTTTCTTGGATTTAAATATTTTTTCTTATGAAAATTAGATCTTAAAAACCATATGATTTTTCACAGTGACTGGTCGAAATTCATATATTTCTTCTTCTAGCTATCATTACTCTTCACGGTTAGAGAATGTACCTAGGGGACATTTTGCAGCATTATGAGAAATTGTACTTAAGAATCAGAATTACTTTTGCACTCAGAAATGATTAAGTAACACATAAAAAAGGACTGTGACAAAGATAATTTAGAGGATGTTTAACAGAAATCTTGTGGGAAGGAAGGATCCAGAGGTTGCAGATTAGGAAAACAAAACCTATGGCCAATGGGAATTTGCCTTTACCACCTTCTCTACGGACCATAAGGAAATTCAATTTGTTCTTACAAAAAATGGTAAGTTTTGAAAAGCAACCCAGTCGGGGGGAATCACCTCGTGGACAAACCCAAATTTATACATAGAAAGCCTTGATCCCTGGACATTGGACTGGTAAAGAGCCATGACCAATTAGGTCTATGCTTCCAAAATGAAAAGGAGTCTACTCTTGTAGAACACCTAGAGGTTGTAAGATATATACTTCTGATGCCACTAGGATCACAGAATTTAGATCTTTTGTAAGTGGGGGACATTTTGAAATCAAACAATGCATCACCTGCCAATCCATCAACTACTTTAGAGTGCATGGAGGAAATGATCCAGAGGGAATTAAGGCGTATGAGATAGAACACCTTAAAACAGAATTTCTTAACCCTGTCCTTCAGGCCCACCAGCACTAGTACATGTTTTGCAGAAACCCACAAACCTACACAGGTGGGGTAATTGGCATCTCAGGAGAGCTGATTAACTACCTCTGTGGATTGCCACAAAACTTGCACTGTTGGTGGGCCTTGAGGGCAGGGACTGCCATAAAACAAACTGGAGAGGAAGTATCACCAATAAAAAAAAGTCACAGTGTGAAACGAAATGGATCCATTGATTGTATGTACAGTACTTCAACCAAATTATCTCAATCATGATAACGGTGTCAAATGCGCTTTGATGGATGAATAGCCATTTTTATATTTTTATCAACTGTTTAATACTTTCCAACCCAATATTTTTATCCCCCATGTCCCCCCTAACACTTACTTTTTTCCAGTGTGTTAAAGGATGTGGATGTTTGTGAGAGTGCTTTGCTGCGAGGTTCTGGTAGGGTCTATACCTCCTCACACTATAATGAGGAGGTATCCCGGCATCACTGAGGGGGGCAGGACAGTGCCAGCTTGTGGGCTGAAGCACTGCTCCATTGCACATGCACCATCGTAATTACGATTTTACACAGCGCAGGGAGGGGGAAAAAAGTGTTGCACTTTGATCCGCATAGCCTGACGCCATGCTGGACCAGATCCAATAGGCCCACATGTAAAATCAGAACCTTTTGATGGATTTTTGAAGGATTCTTGGTATTGTGTAATGTATTTATTTATTTATATGCATGTCTTTTTAAGAATTGATAAGAATTGCCGGGGTTAATGGATTAATATGGACTATTAGCATGTTTGTGAGCGGGTGTTCCACACTTATTGCACAATCCCCTGATGAAGGCTGTGTGCTAAAACCCTGGGTTGGGAAAACTGCATTGATCATAACTGGAACATTGTACGGAGGATTAAGGAGATGCCATCAGTGCTGCTCATCAGGATTACGGATATCCGGGTAACCCGGATATCCAAACTTTTTTACGCTATCCAATTCGGATTCCGGATTTTTTTAACGTGGATATCCGCGGATATTGCGGATATCTGGATCCAGAATACTGTAACTAAGGAGATGACGTCCTGGAACCAATCAGAGGGCTCCCAGCAGAAGCCCTAGCAACCAATCACAGAGGGGAACCCTGGCCAGCCCCACCTGACCTCATTGAGCCAATCAGGGGGCTCCCAGCCTAAATCCTGGCATCCAATCATAGAAAGGAACACTGGCTAGCCCCCCTGTATATGAGGAGCGCTGCCATGATGAGACATATCGTCTTAGCTTGCAGAATGCTCACTGAGAGACATGCTCCAGTGCTGGTGGCCTAGCAAGGACTGTACACAGTTATAAACCTAAAGATGTTCAGTGATTAACCCCTTCACTACTATCACTACACTATTGTTAAATCGTTAATTAACTTGATGTCATAGTGTGACAGTCAGAGTGTGTGCTCCAGTGCTGCTGGGCCTAGTAGCAAGGGCTGTACACAGTGATAAGCTGTTCAGTGATTAACCCCTTTACTACTATCACTACACTATTGTTAAATCGTTAATTAGCTTGATTGATGTCATTGTATGACAGTCAGAGTGTGTGCTCCAGTGCTGCTGGCCTAGCAGTGATAAACCGAAAGTTGTTCAGTGATTAACCCCTTCACAATCACTACATTATTGTTAAACATTAATTAGCTTGATGTCATTTGTGTGACAGTCAGAGTGTGTGCTGCAGGCAGCTGCTATGTGTCTGTGTGTGTGCTGTGCACAGATCAGGTCAGCTGCTGCCTGCTGGCCAGCTATTATCCTTAGGTATAGGTTAGGGATTAGGGAATAGGATTACTGTGTTATTGTGTAGTTAGTACTGTAGTACTGCAGTCAGTGCTAGTAGTTGTTAGAGTAGTTGTACTACTGTGTTAGCTTTCTACAGAACTGCTGTGCTGTGAGCAGTGCCAGTGTGACAGTTAGTGTGCACTAGTGTCTTCTCCTCTGCTGTCTGACTGTCACTCGGCACTTGGCACATGTCATGTGGCACTTGGCACGTGTCACGTGTCACTTGCCACATGTCGTGTCACGTGGCACTTGCCACATGTCATGTGTCACATGGCACTTGCCACGTGTCATGTTGCACTTTGCGCGTGTCACGTTGCACTTGTCACGTTGCACTTGCCAAGTGCCACGTGACACGTGCCAAGTGCCACGTGCCAAGTGACACGTGCCAAGTGCCACGTGACACGTGCCAAGTGACACATGCCAAGTACCACATGACACGTGCTAAGTGCCAATTGTGCTAAGTGCCAATTGCCACATGCCACGTCTGGCATCCTCCTGGCACACATTACACCAGTTGCTGCTGCATTGCCCTGCTCCTGCTGCCTGTGCAGCTCCCACCGCCAGGCCAGGGTGCCACAGGCCACTGATACCACCTATATTTAACACAAAACACAATTGATGCGTAATTTTTTTGGAGTTGTCTTGGCTGAAAACTGTCATGTCCCAGTTGTGCGGTTGGACTTTGGTCACAATGTGGGCTGCAAGACCGGTGTCTGACTGGAACCTAGGCCTAATGTTAATTGACAGCCATTTTTTTTGGGGGGGGGGGGGATTTTAAGTCCCCACATCATCAATTAGTGTTCCCCTTTACAAAATAATGATGCTACATGCCTCATATACCCTAATGTTTTTAAAGTAATTTAAAGGCCACTTCCGTTTTTTCTATCCGGATATCCGAATTTGCCTAGATATCCTGAATACTAGGGTCGGATATCCGATTCGGATCGGAAAATTTTGAACTCTGATATCCGACCCGGATCGGATAGCAGGGTATCCGGATCCGAATCAGATCCGGATTTTGAAAAGGGGTATCCGAGCAGCACTGGATGCCATACACTGGGAGCCATTCTCATTGAATCCTCACTGAACGATGAAGTCTGGTTCCCTACCTTTCGTGTCCCTACCTCTCCCTCTAGAGCCTGTAAGCCTTCGGGTAGGGTCCTCCTTGTATCTCCTACCTGATCATGCACCTCCATCAACGTACACCCATCCTGTTTGCCCTCCTCCCCCCTCCGCAAACAGTCAGCTCTCCATTTATTTTCTCTTTTCTCTTATTTTCTCTTAGACTCCCCCCTTCTGCCTGGGCACTGGGCAGTCAATCAGGAGCCACAGCAGCCCTGAAGCCTTAACCACATACTACTTTCAATCTTTACAGATTGCCCAGGAAGCTCATGGTGAACCAGGACTCCTAGGTCCTTTTTAGCCCCTTGCACACTCCTAGAAGTTCTGGTTCACCATGAACTTGTGTGTTTAAAGTCCTATCCTAAGGAGCCACATTAATCTATGCCATGCACTGGTGTGGATCAACCAGTCCTAAACACTGTTTGTATGTTAGATTAATCTGGCTCTGTACAATTCACAAGCTGGCACATCATTGCATTCCAGTGGTTCTGGAGGTGTGTTTAGATTTCAGGTACAAAAAAGGGAAGACTTGCATATTCAGCAGTGATGCGCTTTAGGACATTTTCCTATGCTCACTCCAACTGAATAATCGCAAATACCTTCTCTTGTAAGAAGGAACATTTCAGTTTTACACTACTTTAAAGGGGTATTAGTATTTCCAATATTTAATAAGTTACATTTGCTAACAAAGGAGAGTGACATGATGGGCTAAGTATCCATTATAAGTACTACGGGAGGAAGAGACAGGACTTTAACTTCAGAAAGCATAAACTGATTGGTTTATGGTTTAGTGGCTAGTCCATTCATTTTTTAACATTTTGACACTGGCTGCTGACATTAAAATGAGTATTGCAATGTATTATATTGGGCCAACTGTTGTTTGCAAAGCTCTGTATAAAATGTCAATGCTGTAAAATGGAGGCGCCAAAAGGATAAAAAAATGCTAAAATTTTTAAAACGTTAGGGAGGAAGTGGTGGACTCACCAACCCCAGACAGACACAAGAAATTTATTCAGATACTCCAATTCAAACAGACAACGCGTTTCACAGGTATATTCCTGCTTCCTCAGGCAATAACAGAAGGAGTATCACACAGCATGAAGTCTAGTACATGCCTTGCGCCTCTGTACCTTAGATACAGAGGCACTAGGCTTGTACTTGATTTCAAGCTGTGTGATACTCCTTCTGTTATTGCCTGAGGAAGCGAGAATATACCTGCGAAACGCGTTGCTGGTTTTAATTGGAGTATGTGAATACATTTCTCGTGCTGAAAATTCGACAGCTTTGTGTCTGTTTGGGGTTGGTGAGTCCATCACTGCCTCCCTAACGTTTTAACAATTTTAGCAGTTTTTATCCTTTTGGCGCCTCTGTTCACTTTCTACTATACCAGTGTCCACCCTGATCTACAGAGAGCGACACCTTAGTCCTGAGTGGGGACAGGCCTAATCTCCTCACCTACATTTACAGTGGTTGCCTGTGCGATAACCCTGGTTTGTGAGTATAAATTTGTACATGGCGAGGAAAGGAACAGCGCTACTTAAAAACAGATTGCATCCTTATTGACTACCTGCTTGAGAGTGCAAGCCCCACTAGTGGGATAAAATACACACCCAGCATTCAAATAAAATGCACCTGTCTACCACTGGAGGATGTTGGTTTCCGTAATAGCTTGCATGCAACTGATTGGTGGCCATTCGGAGGCGGCCTGGTAATGCGCTGATCCACCTTTGCGCAACTTAAAATTTTTACTTGGTGGAACACCAAGGCTTTGCATATGCATAATTTAGGATTAGTTAGTGTTAGGGCCCCTCCCATGGGGAGGACTTCTTCACAGTGGGAGGGACGAGTACCTAATAAGTTGCATGCAAGCTATTACAAAAACCAACATCCTCCAATGGTAGACAGGTGCATTTTATTTTATTGCTGGGTGTGTATTTTATCCCACTAGTGGGGCTTGCACTCTCAAGCAGGTAGTCATAAGGATGCAATCTGTTTTTAAGTAGCGCTGTTCCTTTCCTTGCCATGTACAAATGTAAGTAACTTTGGTCAGCTGCTCCCATGTAATAGCATTGCTTATTGATGTTTATGCAGGGCGTCTGTTTGGTTTCAAGGTGCGTTTGTAGTTTTTTGGGGGGGCTCAGCGCACCTCTGATTAGTGGCCATTTGGAGGCGGCCTGGTGATGTGCTGATCCACCTTTGTGAGTATAAATTGCTTGCAATTAATTTCTCCTCCCTTTTTCCAATACATACTACACTATATTGGGCTCTCGGTTTTCCTCTTTTACAAATGCTGTAAAATGGATCAACATCATTCTCATAATGGCAAGTATTATTAGTAGTATAAGTATTATTATTACCATATTTTCTGGACTATAAGACGCTCCTGACCATAAGATGCACCTAGGTTTAGAGGACAAAAATCTGGGGACAAAAAATATACTAAACCTGGTGCATCCATAGTAAAGGGGCATCTTGTGCATTATGCCCCCTTTGTACCTCTGTCCCTCTTGTGTCTTCTTGTGTCCCCATGTGTCAAGTTCTGTCCTCCTTGTGTCCTACTCTATGCCCCTTTGTGTCCTCCTCTATGCCCGTTAGTGTCCCCCTGTGTCCTCTGTTTGTCCCCTTGTGCCCTCCTCTGCATGGGCACAGTACAAGTTGTCCCTGACATTGCGGCAGGTTGGAGGTTCATGTTGGCAGGAGTTCACAAGTCAGGAATTCCCTGCATTTGAACTATAGACACAGTGACTTTTTTTCCTACTTTTGGGGGAGAAAAAGTGAGTGTAATAGTCCCAAAAATACAGTATTGTATTTATGCAGTCAGTATGCTCCATGTACTGCATACTATTGTCTGTTTTGGTGAATGGATTGGTGTTGATAAATGAGACCCTGTGTTGATCGTGTGAAGTAAATATTTTTGATGTGAGCTCTCATTTATCCTCATAATAGTTTATCCCAGTTGCATGCAACATTACAAATTAGCAAGTCAGAATGATCTACCCCCCCCCCCCCCCCCCCCAAGCTCTCTAAAAAAAAAAAACACACACACACATACTGTAGGTCAGTGTTTCTCAACAACATTTCATGGGTATGTGCCCCTTTTGAAAGCCTGTGCTGGCCAAGTACCCCCTGATATGGTAAAGACTATCTCAAGTACCCCTTGATACAGATACACTTAATAGTAGTACATGATAAGCGTTTCTAAACCATTTTACACACATTTGCTATTGTTTTAATTAGTTGAAATACTAGTTTGGCTGTGGTTAAATTCATCAAGGCCAAGTACCCCCTGGACGCATCAGAAGTACCCCCTGGGGTACGCGTACCACATGTTGAGAACCTAGGCTGTAGGTAACCCAGCCCAGCCCAGAATGGAAAGCAAAATGTTGCCCCTGTGTTAACAGACCCCTCCCCATCAGCCAGATTTCCCCCAGTATTAGATAGCCTCATTCCCATATGCAAAGAAGAGCAAGTGCTCTCTCACCTGTCAGCACAACCAGGATTCCTCTTCAGACCTTTCTGTCTTATCTCTATGACTCCCCCTAGTCTAGTGGCGCCTCTAGAGGGCAATAATATGAGACTGTATGACAGGCCTAAACAGTAATACCAGTAGCGCAGATAGGTGAGTGAAACATGCTCTACTTTGCATTCTACTTCTGCAATCTTGCTCAGTGTCTGATGCTCTGCTTCGGTGGTGTTGCTCGCCACCTGGTGCTCCAC
Source organism: Hyperolius riggenbachi (assembly GCF_040937935.1). NCBI lineage: Eukaryota > Metazoa > Chordata > Amphibia > Anura > Hyperoliidae > Hyperolius > Hyperolius riggenbachi. Next base: position 178,767,778 of record NC_090654.1, read on the forward strand.
TTTGGTGTTCTCACTCGGCATCCATCGCTCCTATTTGGTGTTCTTGCTCGGCAACCAGTGTTCCACTTTGGTGTTCTCACTCAGCATCCATTGCTCCTATTTGGTGTTCTCGCTCGGCAACCAGTGCTCCGCTTTGGTGTTCTCACTTGGCATCCATCGCTCCTATTTGGTGTACTCGCTCGGCAACCAGTGTTCCACTTTGGTGTTCTCACTCAGCATCCATTGCTCCTATTTGGTGTTCTCACTCGGCATCCATCGTTCCTATTTGTTGTTCTCACTCACCAACCAGTGCTCCACTTTGGCATTCTTGCTCAGCATCTAGTGCACCACTTCGGCATGTGCGACCGCAATGTACCCAGTAGTCATTTGCAACTGACCAGTACATTGTGATTGATGGACATCCCTGGTTTAGCCGAAGGAAAATAAGGCATTTCCAAATAAATAGCTTATTTTATGCATTTTAGAACTTGTTGTTGAACATTAACCTCCTTAGCGGTAACCCTGAGTCATGCACTGGATGGGAATCCACAGTTAAGAGCGCTAACCCCAAGCTGTATCCATGGGAGGTTTGTAATGTGCAGGGCTGCCGCAGATCTATCTAGTGGTTTGATTTTTAGGATCTAACAGCTCGTGAAAAAATTGCATCACTTTCAGATCCGAAAATAATTATACCGCTTGGGACGTTAACAGATTTTTAATAAAGGGGGAGTACATGAAAGCTATAGGTAAGCAAAGGGTGCTCAGATTTTTTTCAGGGAGTAAAATCAGTAGTGCATTATTATCATCATATTATGGATCAATGGGTTGATTCATTTAGTATATTTATTTTATAAATTCCCTTATAAGTGATGAGCTAAAATTTTGCATAGTAGCAATTTTGCAGAAAAATTAGCAATTACGATGCAAAATCGTTATGTGAAATTTCAAGCTCTTTCAAAATGAATTTCACATGTAATCATAATTAGAATGCGTACGTTCACATTGACTTGTGATTTTGTTAACAATTCATCTGTGTAGAAATGTTTTTCTCTCAGGCCTATTGAATTCAATGCATTTGGTAAAAATTATTTTTCACAATTATGCATATACATTTTTGTATACAGTATATACTCATCTATGCAAAAATATGTGCATATAAATAACCTGATGAGCTAAAAACGTATCTATCCTCCTATTCCTAAAAATGCTTTTTTTTTTATCCCATAGTTTTTTTCTATGTTTAAACCAAAGCTTCCAACTGTCTCCCTATTTTGGAACAAGATTTCTCTGTCCCATTTTTTTCTTCATTTCTCCCTCTTTCGGGACTGATGTAAAGATCTATGTAAACATATGAATTTTTTTTTACTGAAAATGTGTTTATTGACTCTTAACTTTATTCCCATCATTTAATTTGATATATTTCTTATTCTCAAATGTTAAAATGAAGGACAACTAATGGTGATAGAGAGGACCAGTGTAGTAAGAATGATAAAACTGGGTCTTTTGCTGATGAAGTGTTTGAGGTATGCATGACTAGGGATGCAGCAGCGGTGTGATTAGAGGTGTGGAAGGGGCATGTCTTAAAGTATGGGAGGTATGGTTAAACATTTACAAAGTAGATTTACTGTTTTATTGCCTCTGCTCATTAACAGTGTATTACGTGTCCCAAAACTAAAATACATGAAGTATCAAGCTTTTTTTTTTTTTTTACCTATCCCCTGCAATCAGTAGCTCTTCTCTGCTAGGAAAGAGTTTTACGACGAGGGTCCATTTAGAGAGAAACTGTCACTTGCGTGTCTAAAGGTTTATCTTTCAGGCAGAAAAAGAAAAAAGAAATGCAGCCGAATTATTAATACGTGTAACGATTGGTGTAGCACACAGACAGTTGATTATTGGGTGATCTGCAGAATCACCAATAATACAGACTCTATACCTGATTATGTGGAGATCTGCAGTATCACCAATAATGCTAGTATAGAAGGCAGAGAAACAGAGGTGTAGAGTGTTTGGTGCAACAGTAGATTAATTGGATAGATCTCACCAGAGAAGCTGGTGAGTACTATCTGAAACAACAGTGCTAGACCTCACCAGGGGAGCTGGTGGGTACTAGTGTTGGGCGAACACCTAGATGTTCGGGTTCGCGAACGTTCGACGAACATCGCCGCGATGTTCGGGTGTTCGCGCCGAACGCCGAACATAATGGAAGTCAATGGGGACCCGAACTTTCGTGCTTTGTAAAGCTTCCTTACATGCTACATACCCCAAATTAGCAGGGTATGTGCACCTTGGGAGTGGGTACAAGAGGGAAAAAAATATTTGAAAAAGAGCTTATAGTTTTTGAGAAAATTGATTGTAAAGTTTCAAAGGAAAAACTGTCTTTTAAATGTGGAAAATGTCATGTTTCTTTGCACAGGTAACATGCTTTTTGTCGCCATGCAGTCATAAATGTAATACAGAGAAGAGGTTCCAGGAAAAGGGACCGGTAACGCTAACCCAGCACCAGCAGCAGCACACGTGATGGAACAGGAGGAGGAGGCGCAGGAGGAGAAGGCCACGCTTTTTGAGACACAACAACCCAGGCCTTGCATGAGGACAAGAGGCGTGCGGATAGCATACTTTGTACCGCCATGCAGTCATAAATGTAATAAAGATAAGAGGTTCAATAAACAGGGACCGGGCGGCAACGCTAACCCAGCAGCAGCAGACGTGATGGAACAGGAGGAGGCGCAGGAGGAGAAGGCCACGTTTTCAGGCGCAACTCAGGCCTTGCATGAGGACAAAAAAATGCGTGCGCAAAGCAATGCAATGAGTAGTTTTCAGGACACAATGGGCCATTCGGAGGAGCTATTCCCACCCCCACAATCTTCTACCTGTGAAAGGTCAATGGAACAGCCACAAATGTTGTGCCCGGATTCTGTTATGATCATGTCTGCAGCGTTTACTGCTGGCTGCAGTGGTATTGTAACCCAAGGAGTTCTGATGTCATTACATACATTTTCTTGCATAGTTTGGTTTGCACTTAAACTAGTTGCTGATTCCATCTGCAGTCGCTCTGAAGTTAATGACAGTTTAATATGCTTTTGTGTAAACAAACATTGTCTGCTGCAATGGAGGGGCAATCCCTTTCCTGCAGGCTGCATATCATTGTCTGCCTTTTCCTGCTGTCAGCCTGTGATTAATTACCATTCACTTGTGTGGGAATCTGCAGGTCTGCTCCCATTGGATGACCTCAGTATAAAGAACTGCTTCCTGCAATGCTTGATGGGCTACCATAGTCTCAGATCCTGTCTGTTACTCTGCCCGTGCCCCACCTCGTTCCTAGTCCGTGTGGACTGCGCTGACTCCTGCGAAGGGGTCAGCGAGTCCTCCTAGTTCTGCTCTTGTTTCTAGAAGTTGTTACTTTGCTTGTCTTGTGTCATATATTGGTTCATCGCCAATATATACGCATACTTGCACGTTTATTATTTTCCTTGTATTCGTGTTACGTTGATACATCAGTGTCGCTGATATATACGTACACGAACTGTTTATATCCTGTATTCCGTTAGTCAGCGTTCCAGCACGCTGAGCTAGTTATCCTGTTCCTGGCCCTGTTTGTGGATTGCGTTCATCTCTGCGAAGAGATAGCGAATCCTTCTGAGTCCTGTTCCCTGTATTACTCCAGTCTTAGTCAGAGTTCCTGCTTATGTCATATATCGGTTCATTGCCGATATATACATATGTTAGTTAGACGTTACAAATAGTTTCATTGATAGCTGTAATTGTAATACGCTAGGAAAACATACTTATTGTATATTTATCTGTGTTACGTTCATCTATCTTGATCCTGCTATTTCCTGACTATCCTGTCCTGTCTTTGTGAGGCACGCCATTGCTGCAAACGCATTGGCTACCTCATTCCAGTCTGTTTTATTGTGGACGCTTGCTGTCACTAAGTAGTGGCTAGTTAAGCAAGCGTTCATTCTGTCTACCTGTCCTGATCTCCTCAGTCCTGGTTTATGCGCTCAGCGCTACTTTGCGCTGAGACGTTATTACGAAAGTGTTGTTTGTGGCTGTTCGGATCTGCACCGGCTCTGTGCACCACAATCTCCTATTGGAGTCAGTCCTCTCCTCCACTAAACTGGGGATATCCTGATTCCTTGTGCTGGTGTGTGTTCCTCCTTCACGTCAGCTTATGTGTTGCATGCTGACTGTGGAGATTACACCTCCAAGCTTAACAGATTCACAACCTTTTTCTGTGGAAAATGCACCTCGCACTGAAATGCAAGGCGAGGCCGAGGATGAACATGACGTCAACAACTCAACATGACGCAAAATGGGGGCGGAACAGAAAGCTGCTTTCAATGTTTTGAAGGCCTTAATTGCCTCCGGTGGCCAGTTAGATGCATCATTCATCACACCCAAATCCCAGAGCAATGTGTGCAGGAATTTGAATCGCAGGAGGTGTACCGAGATCATCAGGACAAGTGACCAAGTGACCAAGTGACAAGTGACCAAGTGACAAGTGACAAAGTGAAAAGTGACCAGTGACAAAGTGACAAAGTGACTGACAAAGTGACAAAATGACAAAGTGACAAAATGACAAAGTGACAAGTGACAAAGTGACAAGTGACAAAGTGACAAGTGACAAGTGACAAAGTGACAAAGTGACCAGTGACAAAGTGACAAGTGAGAGGTTGTTCTGGGGAGCTCTACTCCACTGCACACAGTCACATATGAGGAGAGGTCTCGTCGGGACTGCTGATCCTCCTCAGCTTGCTCAAAGCCTTGAGGGTTCCTGAAGATCCTCTGCTTGGAGTTCGCCGGGGTTCAGCTTGGTGTCGGGGTCGGCGGCGTCCTCCTCACTCCAACGTGGCAGATCTTCTGTTGAAGGAAAAGAAAACAAACATTTTTAAAAGTCCAGTACCGCTTCTGAAGGACTCACCAAGAGATGCAGGAGCGCTTCAATGTAGCGCACCATCGCTCACTGGGTGATGTCCCTCCCTACGCACTGGAATTCTACGCTGCACATGCTAGCACGCTTTTGCGCAGTGCCGAGGCGCATTCCAGCAGCTAGCTACCAAGCTTCTGTGGATCTGATTGGGCCACCATGTTGGATCTCTGCCAAGTCCTCCAAAATTTTGAGCAATCCACGTTGCTTGTGACTGAGCAGTGACAACTCTACAGTCAGCATTACAATACCACTGCTGTGTTTACTGAAGAAATCAATGTTGAAGATGGAAACCGCTGGCATGATGCAAGTGGGGAAATCTGAAGATGAAAACGATCAGCGTGATGATACCAACATCAGGCAACCTGCCTCAGGAAACGCTGGTCCCAGCAGAAGAGGAAGAAAGTGATGCTGGTGACGAATATGGTGCATCACAACAATCACAACGCTCACAAGAACATGAAGACAGAGGAGTCTGGCAGGATTCTCTGGCACACATGGCTCAATTCATGCTAGACTGCATTGAACGCGGCCCGCGCATTATTCACTATTCATTATTATTCATTATTCTGGACAACATCAATTACTGGGTTTATACCCAGTTTATACAAACACAATGTTAAAAAACTGATTGAAGAAAGTGTCAGACAGGTCAAAAATGGAACAATTCCAGCAGGCCCTTGAGGATGGAGACTTTAGAGAGGAGATTGACATCCTCCTCCTTCTCTAGCCAGTTGTACGCCGACAGACTGACTTCAGCAAACCCAGGAGGACCAGGAGGGCAGCAAAGAACACAAGCTGCTGCTAGTGCCCAAAAGGGAATGGTATTGGCAGTGTCCTTGGAGTGGGAACATTTTCTGACACCCATGCAGCAGCCCACAGAACAGCAATCGGGCAGTTCCACGTCCTCCAACACCAATCACCTGGAGAAGATGGTCAAGGACTACATGTCAGATGGCGTAGCTGTGTTGAACAATCCATCTGCAGAGAGACGGTGAGTGTGACAGCACAGAAGGACCATGGCAACTCACTCATAGTACCACAGTTTGATAGTGCTGCCCAAAAAATTATATGGATCCGTGGACCCGGGCAGTACTGGGAAGTGGGAACGCAGATTTTAGTACCTAAACACACGATACAACATGTTTTCCGGGGTCGGACTCTGAGGCACATACAGATGGTCCCGATCATCATCCTCATCATACAACTCTTCTCCTGAGTCTGACCCACCCACCACCTCTGCCACCCCAACATCCCCAGACACAGACCCCTCATCGTCCTCAACATTAACTTGGGATGCTGGCCTGAGCCCGACCTCCTCCTCCACATCAGGCCCCATCATCTCCTCAATGGCAGCCCTCAATAATCGCTCTGGCGCCGGACCGATGGACACACTGTTCTCCTCCGGGAAGGGCTGCTGCTGACCACTGGCTGCTGGGGTGGATGTTATAGCTTGCGTGGGGCGTTGGCTGTTGCTGTTGTTGGGAGTGCTGCTCACAGCGGAGGTCTCTGAGGAACTCATGGTGAGCTCATATAGTGGTTGACGTTGAGTGGAGTATTACTGATCCCAGCAATATACACACTGACTGGCAGAGTACGCAATGCTATATAGTGGTTGACGGTGAGTGAAGTACTACAGATCCCAGCAATATACACAGTGACTGGCAGTACAATGGTATGGGTGGGTGAGCAGAGTACTACAGATCCCAGCAATGCTATATAGTAATGGGGTGACTGAGTGAGCGGCAGTGTACTACTGTTCCCAGCAGACACAGAGTGGCAGTAAACACAATGCTATATAGTGTGGCTGAGCAAGCGGTGTACTACTGTTCCCAGCAGACACAGAGTGGCAGTAAACACAATGCTATATAGTGTGGCTGAGCGAGGTACACAGAGTGGCAGTAAACAGAATGCTATATAGTGTGGCTGAGCGAGCGGTGTACTACTATTCCCAGCAGACACAGAACAGTAAACAGAATGCTATATAGTGTGGCTGAGCGAGGTACACAGAGTGGCAGTAAACAGAATGCTATATAGTGTGGCTGAGCGAGCGGTGTACTACTATTCCCAGCAGCGACACAATGACCCTGGCTAGCGTGGCTGGAGCGCGAACTACCCTGCCTGCCTACCCAAAGCTAAACCCACAGACAAATGGCGGAGATATGACGTGGTTCGGGTATTTATTTACCCGAACCACGTGACAGTTCGGCCAATCAGAGCGCGTTCGGGTCCGAACCACGTGACCCGTTCGGCCAATCACAGCGCTAGCCGAACGTTCGGGGAACGTTCGGCCATGCGCTCTTAGTTCGGCCATGTGGCCGAACGGTTTGGCCGAACACCATCAGGTGTTCGGCCGAACTCGAACATCACCCGAATAGGGTGATGTTCTGCAGAACCCGAACAGTGGCGAACACTGTTCGCCCAACACTAGTGGGTACTAACTGCAACAACAGTGCTAGACCTCACCAGGGGAGCTGGTGGGTACTAGCTGCAACAATAGTGCTAGCCTTCACCAGGGGAGCTGGTGGGTACTAGCTGCAACAACAGTAGTATAAATAATAGGTCTTTACCAGAGGAGCTGGTAAAGTACTAACAGCAAGAGTAACAACAAAGTTTGGCTAAACCTTACCAGAGGAGCTGGTAAGGTACTAACAGCACAAGCGACTGAATAGTTTAACTAGACCTTACCAGAGGAGCTGGTAAGGTACTATCAGTCACAGGAGCCGTATAACTTAAACTAACCTCACCAGAGGAGCTAGTGGGTATTTAGTCAAAAGAGCACCTCACCAGTGGCAAGGGCCCACTGGTGAGTAGAGAGGTCAGACAGGCAAGGTTTGGCAACTGAGAGGCAATAACAGTACAGAAACGTGAGGCAGAAGAATAATGTGTTATCAGGCAGAGGTTCAGCAACTAAGGTTAGATAGGCAGAAGTACAGAATCGATAAGCAATAGCAAGGTCAGAGTATAGCCAGAATCATACACAGGTAATCAGTAATACGATATAACAATAGTCCTAGTCTTGTGTGAAATCCCTGGTTTCCTCCCAGATCAAAGCACACCGGATACTAGTCTAAGGTCTGAGCGCTAACACGAGTGTATTCCCAACAGCAGACAAGTTGCCAATGACCAGTGAAGGCTTAAGAAGCCGAGGAGAGCTCACAGCCGCGCCCCTTACTAATCAGGCAATCCGAGCGGCGTGAATCACCTCTGACGTCAGCCGACCGGCAAGTCAGCTGACGCGCCTTTTTCCAGCATAAAGGTCCTGTCTCCGCGCGCGCCCGCACGATACAGCGACCCTATGAGCACGAGACAGTACCGTTCCCGGCGTGCTAGACGCCGACGGAACGGATGAGCCCTGTGAACAGGGAACAAAGGCGGCTGCGGGTATCCCCTGCATGTCCGCAGCCGGCCAGCCGCCATAGTTGCAGATGTTACAATATGTGTGGCATTGCACAATGCACATATACATGTTCTTATCATCCCACATGTCACCTCAGGTATACTTTAAACACCTTGGCAATAGCTTCCAACAGGCTTCACTCTCAGTGCTGATTAATCCTCAGGTCCTTTATAAATGGCTATGGACGTTTCCTGTTTTACAGAGCAAGCTCAGCACTGCCCTGCAATTTTCACAGCTCTCTGCTGTTATTTTTCATAGTTAGCTGGTGTGCAGCTGCCTCCTCCCTCTACCAGGCGGCACCCATTACTGTTCTGAGATAGGAACATGATGCTTTAATCTGGTTCTTAGTTGTTCTAGAGTAGAGCTAGTAAACAGATATTTTTCTTACATCGAGATTGAATAGGATTTAATATTAATTTGTGATAGTTATTAAGTGAGAGATTACCTTTTTATTAACACTCAGTAAATGTGGGAAGCACAGTTCGGGTGTCTGGCTAATATTTGATAAAGCTGACTTTTAAAATTCTCAGTTAGTCGCTCACAGCTTCTTGGAAAATGGATGAAGAATAAATTAGTAAACCAAGCCTAAAATCCTATTTCCAGATCAATTTAATGGATTCATCCTTTTGACTTTTCAAGTTTTTTAATCATTTTTAAAGTTGGCTAATAGCATTCTGTGCAAAAAGGACTGATTACTGCAAGAATGCAGATATCCTTAATGTCATCCTTGTCTCTTGTTTGATTTGGAAATTAATCTTGTTTACATGAGGTCTCAGAGGTCGTCCCTGTGGAATGAAGTGACAATCCTTCGTTCCGATATTCCCGAGAAGCACAGGTGATGAGAACCACTGAAGGATAAAATCAGGTGTGACTTGTTCATTCTCAGTGATAATAAATGTTCATTTTTATTTCAGGTGAAAATTAGTTGCAGGTAAATCTGTGATTGTCTTCCTCAAATAACAGCTTTCTTTGCCCTGACTTGTTCCACATAATGCATGTCTCATCATGACAGCCTAAAATGACAGTCTAGGGAGCAATTATGTTAGAGTTATCCATGGCTAGTGATGCTATAAAGAGAAATGCCAGTTGGCTCTGCTGTGAAGGAAACTTGCTGACTACAGTAGCTCTGAGTAGAACCACATGATCAACTGAATAGTCACTAGAGACAGATATGTGTGTGTGTGTGTGTGTGTGTGTGTGTGTGTGTGTGTGTGTGTATGTGTGTGTAACTTGGTTTGTTCAAGCATTGTTCATGGTTGCCTTCGTTATTTTATGTACAATTTTATGATGCCTTATTAGATGTTAGCTTTTAAGTGTACCCTCTGTCTGTTGAGTGCAGGTGTCCCTAGGTGATATTGAGGAGATTGTTAGGGTTCTAAAACTACAAGAGACCAATTCAGCAAATCGCTGAGGCTGAAGGTTTGAAATTTTTATACATATATAAAAATCGGATAGGTGATAATGATCTATCAGCCTGGCACTGAGCTAAAACCAGCTCAGTACTAGGCTGATAGACCATGATCCCACAATAGTGTGCATGTGTTATATGCCTTATTCCTGATGAATCCCCTTGAGGAGAAACATGTTGGATATTTGTGTGGTTATGTGTGTATGTTAACATTAGGAAGCCATATTACACTTTCTTTGCTAACTTTGTGTGTGAACTATACATAGGTATGGAAGGAAGCTTCAGTATTTTGCCCCTTTGATAGCTGTATAACACTTGGGTGTTTTGTGTATTCAAGTTCTACCAGCCACAGCCAATATCAAAGGAAAAATAATAAAAGTTACATTTTAACGGTAAAATTGATTACTCAGTCAGTAACCATGATCTTTTTAATGCAAACCTGCAAACCTAAAGCCAAATTTATTCACTTTGTCAGCTTTTTTTTTTTTTTACAAAAATCTGCCAATGTTCTCAGTGTGAAACACAGGTTGAATATTTCACCCTCCCTGATAAAATATGGCTCTATTCCTGACATTGATTCTGGGATTTTGATGTGTCCATGGACTTGTTTATGTATGTCTTTGTCCTCCTGTGCACGAGTAGTGCTTCTTTTTGTGCATGTGCAATACATGACGTGCATGACTGCATGTGCAGTACAGGTTATACTTGTTTTTGGCTGCCTCACTGAATGATTTTGCAGCAGGATGTGTCCCTTATCAATCAAGGGACAGACCGCTGCAACAAGAATGGGAATAAGAGTGCATCAAAGGCTTAACAGATACCGTATTTTTCGGACCATAAGACGCTCCGGACCATAAGACGCACCTAGGTTTAGAGGACAAAATCATGGGGAAAAAAATATATTAAACCTGGTGCGTCCATGGTGCAGGGGTGTCTTGTGGATCTTTTACCCCCAAGCTGTCTCTATCTAAGCTACACTGGACTAACCCCTGCTGCTTCCCACCCAGTAACTAACCAGCTACACTACCAGCTATATTAACTACTGCTGTCTCACTAGCTACACCACTACCCTACACTGTACCAGCACTGAACACTATAGAAAATTATAAATTTTATTGAACAATGGTACCACTTAGACCTCAACCAGTGAAATGTAACAAGAACGATCTTACACACAAACACTCCCACCACACTGCTCATCCAACTGCCCTCATCAATCACACTACAGCTCCTCATATGAGTCTCACAATGCTGCACACACACATGCCTCACATAAGCTCCACACATGCCTCACATATGCTCCACACATGCCTCACATATGCTCCACACATGTCACACACATGCCTCACATGCTCCACACATGCCTCACATATGCTCCACACATGCTCCATACATGCCTCACATGTCTCACACATGCCTCACATACTCCCCACATGCTCCATACATGCCTCACATGTCACACACATACCTCACATACTCCCCGCATGCACCATACATGCCTCACATGTCACACACATGCCTCACATACTCCCCACATGCTCCATACATGCCTCACATGTCACACACATGCCTCACATGCTCCACACATGCCTCACATATGGTCCACACATGTTCCATACATGCCTCACATGTCACACACATGCCTCACATACTCCACACATGCCTTACATATGCTCCACACATGCGCCATACATGCCTCACATGTCACACACATGCCTCACATACTCCCCACATGCTCCATACATGCCTCACATGTCACACACATGCCTCATATGCTCCACACATGCCTCACATATGCTCCACACATGCTCCATACATGCCTCACATGTCACACACATGCCTCACATACTCCCCACATGCTCCATACATGCCTCACATGTCACACACATACCTCACATACTCCCCGCATGCACCATACATGCCTCACATGTCACACACATGCCTCACATACTCCCCACATGCTCCATACATGCCTCACATGTCACACACATGCCTCACATGCTCCACACATGCCTCACATATGCTCCACACATGCTCCATACATGCCTCACATGTCACACACATGCCTCACATACTCCCCACATGCTCCCTACATGCCTCACATGTCACACACATACCTCACATACTCCCTGCATGCACCACACATGCCTCACATATGGTCCACATATGCTCCATACATGCCTCACATGTCACACACATGCCTCACATACTCCCCACATGCTCCATACATGCCTCACATGTCACACACATGCTCCACATATGCCTCACACATGGTCCACACATGCTCCATACATGCCTCACATGTCACACACATGCCTCACATACTCCCCACATGCTCCATACATGCCTCACATGTCACACACATGCCTCACATGCTCCACACATGCCTCACTTATCCTCCACACATGCCTCACATACTTCCCACATGCCCCACACATGCCCCACACATGCTCCATACATGCCTCACATGTCACACACATGCCTCACATATGCTCCACACATGCCTCACATACTCCCCACATGCCCCACACATGCTCCATACATGCCTCACATGTCACACACATGCCTCACATATGCTCCACACATGCCTCACATACTCCCCACATGTCCCACACATGCTCCATACATGCCTCACATGCTCCACACATGCCTCACATATGCTCCTCATATGCCTCACATACTCCTCACATGCCCCACTCATGCTCCATACATGCCTCACATGTCACACACATCACACACATGCCTCACATGCTCCACACATGCTTCACATTTGCTCCCTACATGCCCCACACATGCTCCCCACATGCCTCACATGCCACACACATACCTCACATACTCCCCACATGCTCCATGCATGCCTCACATGTCACACACATGCCTCACATGCTCCACACATGCCTCACTTATCCTCCACACATGCCTCACATACTTCCCACATGCCCCACACATGCTCCATACATGCCTCATATGTCACACACATGCCTCACATATCCTTCACACATGCCTCACATACTTCCCACATGCCCCACACATGCTCCATGCATGCCTCACATGTCACACACATGCCTCACATATGCTCCACACATGCCTCACATACTCCCCACATTCCCCACATATGCTCCATACATGCCTCACATGCTTCACACATGCCTTACATGCTCCGCACATGCCTCACATATGCTCCTCACATGCCTCACATATGCTCCTCACATGCCTCACATATGCTCCTCACATGCCTCACATACGCCTCACATGCCCCACTCATGCTCCATACATGCCTCACATGTCACACACATGCCTCACATGCTCCACACATGCCTCACACATGCTCTATACATGCCTCACATGTCACACACATGCCACACACACACTTGTCTTTGGGGTACCCACGGGAGCTGTACTTACAGATGAACCTTCCCCCATGCTCCAGATTTCCGTAACTTGGCAAGCCTTTCATCCTCCTCACCACCTATGGAGAACTGCTAGAAGCAGGACGACAAACGGGCAGGAAACAGATGCAGCCGAAGGTGCTGGCAGGCAAGTGAGTGATGCCCGGCAAACCCTCCTCTTCACATCAGTCCTCCCGTGCACATGACTTTCTGGAAGCGCGGCTCGCAATAGCGCGAGTTACGCTAGCACAGCTTTCAGGGATCCACCGAATCCCTGGCCATGTCCTGCACCTCCCGGCCAGGCTCTTCTGCAGGAACACTGAGTACTCCCCGGGTCGCGGCCATCCTCGTTGTCTTTATCGGTGCAGCACAACTTGTGGCAGACCTCCTCGCACAAGCATCGGGGTCACGCACAAGCATTGGGGTCACGCTGTCGGCATGTCCTGCACCTCCCGGCCAGGCTTTTCTGAAGGAACGCCAAGTCCTCCCCGGGTCGCGGCCATCCTCGTTGTCCTCATCGGTACAGTGCAACTTGTGGCAGACCTCCTCGCACAAGCATCAGGGTCACGCACAAGCATTGGGGTCAAGCTGTCGGGATGTTAGATCTTCAGCCATGCCTGCCTACCGGCAGTCCTTCTCTGTCATCCACCATCCTCCACAAAGCTAAGCTCCCTCCAGAGGAACGCTGAGTCCTCCTCGTTGTGGCTTTCTTCATCCTTGCAGCGCCGGGAGAGAACTGCAGTGCGTGTCCTGAGATCAGGTGAGCAGAAGCCTTAGCGGGGGAGCGTGTTGGGGTCACGGCGGTGATCTAACCTTGGTCCAAATTTGTAGTATTCGGACCATAAGACGCAGTGACTTTTTCTCCCCACTATTAGTCCGAAAAATGTGGTAAGGAATTTGATAATTAGTCGCACAGATAGGGTTATCTGTCAAAGAAACTGAATGCTGTACAATGTGTTGTCACCAGGGTGATCGTGTTTGGCATGTAGCGGAACAAATTGACTGATTGTAAAGTTGTCTCCCACTCAGTTTGATCAGCTACTGTCATTAGATGCAGGAGTGCTACAGCTACAAGTAATATGACGCCTCCTGTCATATACAATCAAAAGAGAAAGCTGGTACTTCGTTTAACAATCTTTGTTGCTTCATAGTAACCATTACTAAAGGCTTTATTAACGGTTTCTATGGAGCAACATAGATTGTTACGGTAAGTGCTAGCTTTCTCTTTTGATAGATTATTATTGGGTGAAGCTGGGTGAGGCTAGGAAAAACTCCACTGTCATAGTACAATTACAAAGTTAGTGGGAGACAGAGAATCTTCAAAAAAAAATTTCAGGTATTAGGAGATAAACTTAAAGCAAGGACTTCCAATATGGTGTTTTCCGAAATACTAGTAGTGCCTCTTGCTACACCTGAGAGACAGAGGGAGCTTAGGGAGTTAATCATTTCAGGACGACAGGCTTCCCCCTCCCAGTGACCAGGCTATTTTTTACAATTAAGTGCTCTGTAGCTTTAATAGCTCACTGCAGAGCTATACGGTGCAGCACATACATGAATCTTCCCCCTTTTCTGCCTACCAACAGAGCTTTCTGTTGGTGGGCTCTGATCGCTGCTGCAGGCTTTCTTTTTTTTAATTAAAAAGTACTATTCTTTATTATTTTTCTCCTCTCCCTCCCCCCGTCAGCCAACCAGGGCGATCCTCTCTCATAGGCATCAGCTTACAAGAGGGGATTGCGATCGCAGCCTCTCCAGTGGACAGCCGAGAGACACGGCTGTCCCCAGTACAGCGCTGTATTAGATTGCAGTGTTGTACATTGCAAATAGATGGCGGTTTCACCGTCTAACAGTCTGCTAGCGGTGATTGCTGCTGGCAGACTGTTGATGAAGCGGAGCTACATCACTCAAGTGGGGACGCGCGCGCATCCCCGTCCACCGCTCGGTGTTAGGCGGTCGGGTAGGGGTTAAATAAGTGGGTGAGAAATTGGTGCGGGAAGGAGGGGTATTGATACCTGAAGAACTTGGCAGACTTTGCAGTTGGCTACAGGTTCTACAGAAGGGATGGGCTGCACCTAAATAGTGAGGCAGCAGCTGCATTGGGGCAGAAGATGGTTAAATGGTTGGAGGAGATTTTAAACTATTATCTGGGGGACGAAGGAGGTTAAAGAGGAACTCCAGTGAAAATAATGTAATAAAAAAGTGCTTCATTTTTACAATAATTACTATATGTATAAATGATTTAGTCAGTGTTTGCCCATTTTTTAAATCCCTGATTTACATTCTGACATTTATTACATGGTGACATTTTTACTGTGGCAGTTGGAAACAGCTGTAAACAGCAATTTCCCACAATGCAGCAAGGTTCACAGACAGGAAACTGCCAAGAGTACGTACTCAGAATTTCTTTGTGGGAGGGGTTTCACCACAATATCAGCCATACAGCGCCCCCTGATGGTCTGTTTGTGAAAAGGAAATGATTTCTCATGTAAAAGGGAGTATCACCTACTGATTGGGATACAGTTCAATTCTTGGTTGGAGTTTCTCTTTAAAGTCTCAATCTGTGGACAAGTTCAGATAAATAGACAGTGGGAGCCTAACATTATAGGGGATGATGGGCAAAGCATAAAAAGTAAGGCGGTAGTTAAACCTTTGTGTAGCCCATCAAATGTATTCAAAATTGGAAAATGTGGTGGTAAAATATAAAGTGTATGGTAGCCAATGCAAGAAGCATTGCAAATTACATTCACCCATTATTTAGGAAGGGCAAATCAGATCTGGGAAATTATAGACACGTAAGCTTAAAGAGAACCTGAACTGAAAATAAAAAGTCAAAATAAACATACACACGTCATTCTTACCTCCCGTATAGTCTGCTCATCAATCTCTTTCTCCTCTCTTGCGTCCTGTTTGTCCACTGTGATCAATGGAATTCTCTGTCCTCCATTTTGAAAATGGCCATTACCCCATAACAGCTTCCTGGTCAGCACACTGTTAAACTGTTATATCGTCCACTTGAGCCACAGGGAAACATGGGCATTACCTTGCACATTCAGTTGAAACTGACAGCAGCCGATATATAACTGACAGCAACTGGTATATTTCAGTTCTCACAAAATCTTGTCAGAACTAGAAGGGATCACTGTAAGAAGAAAATGGTGAGCTTCTGAGAGGAACAGAGGGTGAGGTAAGTATGTAATATTAATTTGCAGGTACTTCATGTGTTTATTTTAAATAATTTTACACAGTTCAGGTTCCCTTTAACATTAGTTGTGTGCAAATTATTTGAGGTGTTCCTAAGATATGTTACACAAGACTTCACAGCAGATAAAAATCTAATTTCTCAACATGTAATTACTAAGGACACTTTTTGTTTGACTAACATGCTCATCAGGTGGTGAATGCTAGTTTGACTTTGGGAATGCCGTAGATGTGATATACTTTGAACTTTGCAAAAGTCTTCCATACTGATCCCCACAACAGTCTGGTGCAAACATTGAGGATGCAAGGACTGGGAAAGGATCTGTGTGCATGGATAGGGAACTGGCTAATGGACAGGAAGCAAAGAGTTGTGGTCAATGGATCATATTCAAAATGGGTGACTGCTAGCAGTGGGATACCACAGAGGTTGGGAATGGGTCCAGCGCTCTTCAATTTATTTATTAACCACTTCAGCCTACAGTGTTGTTTCACCTTATGCATCCGAGCAACTTTCACCTCCCATTCATTCGCCAATAACTTTATCACTACTTATCACACTGAAATGATCTATATCTTGTTTTTTCTGCCACCATTAAGGCTTTCTTTGGGTGGTACATTTTGCTAAGAATTATTTTATTCTAAATCAATTCTAACAGAAAGATTAAAACATCATTATTTCTCAGTTTTTGGCCATTATAGTTTGAAATTAATACATGCTACCGTAATTAAAACCCATGTATTTTATTTACTCATTTGTCTCAGTTACACCATTAAAATTATGTCTCTTTCACAATGTATGGTGCTGATATTTTATTTGGAAATAAAGGTGCATTTTTTCCGTTTTACGTCCATTACTTATTACAAGCCCATAACTAAAAAAAAATAACAGTACTATACCTTACTACATACATATTAGAAACATTTAGTCCCTAAGGTACAGTGGGATGCAAAAGTTTGGGCAACCTTGTTAATCATCATGATTTTCCTGTATAAATCGTTGGTTGTTACGATAAAAAATGTCAGTTATATATTCACGTATTATATAGGAGACACACACAGTGATATTTGAGAAGTGAAATGAAGATAATTGGATTTACAAAAAGTGTGCAATAATTGTTTAAACAAAATTAGGCAGGTGCATAAATTTGGGTACCACAAAAAATAAATTAAATCAATATTTAGTAGATCCTCCTTTTGCAGAAAGTACAGACTCTAAACGCTTCCTGTAGGTTCCAATGAGAATCTGGATTCTGGTTGAAGCTATGTTGGACCATTCCTCTTTACAAAACATCTCTAGTTTGATGGCTTCCAAGAATGGACAGCTCTCTTTAACTCACACCACATATTTTCAATTATATTCAGGTCTGGGGACTGAGATGGCCATTCCAGAACATTGTACTTGTTCCTCTGCATGAATGCCTTAGTGGATCTTGAGCAGTGTTTAGGGCTGCTGTCTTGTTGAAAGATCAAGCCCCGGCACAGCTTCAGCTTTGTCACTGATTTCTGGACATTGGTCTCCAGAATTTGCTTATACTGAGTGGAATCTATGCATCCCTCAACTTTGACAAGATTCCCAGTCCCTCCACTGGCCACACAGCCCCACAGCATGATGAAACCACCACCATATTTTACTGTAGGTAGCAGGTGTTTTTCTTGAAATGCTGTGTTGTTTTTTCCTCCATGCATAACACCCCTTGTTATACCCAAATAAGTTAATTTTAGTTTCATCAGTCCTCAGCAGCTTACTTCAAAATGAAGCTGGCTTATCCAAATGTGCTTTAGCATGACCTCAAGTGGCTCTGTTTGTGCTGTTGGCGGAGAAAAGGATTCCTCTGCATACAGCATCTCCTCGTGTAAAGTGCGCCGAATAGTTGAACAATGCACAGTGACTCCATCTGCAGCAAGATGATGTTGTAGGTCTTTGGTGCTGGTCGGTGGGTTGACTCTGATTGCTCTCACCATTTGTCACTTTTGTTTATCCGAGATTTTTCTTGGTCTGCCACTTCAAGTCTTAACTTGAACTGAGCCTGTGGTCTTCCATTTCCTCAATATGTTCCTAACTATGGAAACAGAGAGCTGAAATCTCTTAGACAGCTTTCTGAAACCTTCCACTAAACCATGATGGTGAGCAATCTTTGTCTTCGAGTCATTTTGAGAGTTGTTTTGGGACCCCTATGTTGCTACTCTTCAGAATAAATTAAAAGTGGAGGGAAACTTACAATCACTGGCGTACCAATAGGGGATGCGACACCTGCCGGCGGTGGCGGCAGGATGATACATTACCTCCTTCTCGCTATAGGACTTCCGTTCTAAGAGCTTCTTGCAACTTCCTGTGTAAACAGGAAGTTGCTCTTAGAGAACGGAAGTCCTCCAGCGAGAAGGAGGTAATGTATTATCCTGCCGCCACCGCCGTTGCTGCTGCTGCCGCCTGCCCGCTGCCACCAATGTTTTCAGGAGGGGTAGCGCTGAGAGGAGAGCCCCGAGGTGAGGAAGGGGGGGGGAATTCCCCCCTCCCCACCGATCTGCCACACTCTCCTCTTATGCTGCGACCACTCCTGCCCCCCAAAAGTCCCTGAGCGGGCCCTGGGGAGGGGGGGGGGGATTTTTTTTTTTTGCAGGGGGGCCCGGGGATTTCTAGGTACGCCCCTGCTTACAATTGACCCCCTTAAATACTCTTTCTTATAATTGGATTCATCTGTGTGTAGGTCAGGGGTCACTGAGCTTACAAGCCAATTTGAGTTCCAATAATTTGTTCTAAAGGTTTTGGAATCAATAAAATGACAAATGTATGCACCTGCATAATTTTATTTAAACAATTATTGCGCACTTTCTGGAAATCCAATAAATGTAATTTCACTTCTCAAATATCAGTGTATGTGTCCCCTTTATGATATATTTAACTGACTTAAAGGATACCCAAAGTGACATGTGACATGATGAGCTTGACATGTGTATGTACAGTGCCTAGCACACAAACAACTATGCTGTGTTCCTTTTTTCCTTTCTCTGCCTGAAAGAGTTAAATATCAGGTATGTAAGTGGCTGACTCAGTCCTGACTCAGACAGGAAGTGAACCTCACTGATAAGAAATTCCAACTATAAAACACTTTCCTAGCATAAAAATGGCTTCTGAGAGCAAGAAAGAGGAAAAAGGGGAATTTATTATCAGTGAGGGTCACACTGTAGTCACTTCCTGTCTGAGTCAGACACTTACATACCTGATATTTAACTCTTTCAGGCAGAGAAAGAAAAAAAAGGAACACAGCATAGTTATCTGTGTGCTAGGCACTGTACATACACATGTCTATTTCATCATGCCACGTGTCACTTCGGGTATCCTTTAACAACCAACTATTTATACAGGAAAATCATGACAATTAACAACGTTGCCCAAACTTTTGCATCCCACTGTAACTATTTATGCATTTTTTTAATTGGGTTTTCTTTTTTTTTTTGTACAAAAAAAATATGTTTAGCTATTGGGGAGTGTGGGGGGTAAGGGACTAATTAGTAGAAAAAATATCATTATCTGGAATTTATTTCCAGATGTAAATTTACTATTTGGCCACAAGATGCCCTCGGAGCTTACTTCGGCACGCATAGTATTACTGTGCAAGCGGAAGTAAAGCATATATGGGACAGAAGATTTATGAAAGACAGAGCCGTCTCACTGACGGTGTCGGTCCTTCATATGGGGACTTAGATCAATGAATAGGAACTGCGTTCCCATTCATTAAACCCTGGGCTAACGGAAGGTGGCAGGACCACGCGCAATCGTGCGCCCGACTCAGCGGCAGCAGGGCAGGCTATCTGGATGGATATATCCATCCAGATAGACCTAAGTGGTTAATGACCTAGTAGATAAAGTAGAAAGTAATGTCATTATTTTTGCAGATGATCTAAATTGTGCAGAGTTATCAACACTCATGAAGATTGTGACATATATTGCAGAAGGATCTGGATAGGATGGCAATATGGGCACATAAATAGCAGATGAAATTGAATATTGAAAAAGGTAAAGCAGGTGAATTTGTTTGTACCAATTGTGTATCACCATACAAAATAAATTGGTTATTTATTGTGCATGGGGACGTCAAACTTGGAGAGGGACTTAGGAGTACTTGTTGATACCAAGTTAAATAATCATATTCAATGCCAAGAAGCTGCAGCTAAAGCAAAGAAAATTTTGGGATGCATTAAAAGGGAAATAAAAACTTGGGATGCTAGCATAATACTGCCCCTGTGTAACTCTCTAGTAAGGCCACATCTGGAATATGGAATTCAGTTCTGGGCACCACATTACAAGAGGGACATAGCAGTTTTACAGCAGGTGCAGAGACGAGCAATAAAACTTATTAGAGGGATGGTAGGTCTCACTTACCAGGAGAGTTAGATAAACTGGGCTTACTTAGTCTGGAGAAAAGACGCCTTAGATGAGATCTGATTAACATGTATAACTACATCAGAGGGCAATATAAAAGCTTGGTAGAGGATCTTTTTGTCCCGACTCCCTAGGCTTGTGTAAAGAACTAGTGGACATGATCTGTGCATTGAGAAAATTTTTTTAGACATTTATTTAGGAAATTGTTCTTTACAGTAAGGGCCTGAGCCCACTGGTGCAGTTGTGTCCGCTTTTCAGTTACACATCAATGTTACAGATGCTGAAAAGTGGACACAAATGGGTTAGTGGGCTCAGGCCCTAAGAGTGATTGAATTGTGGAATGTATTACCACTGTAAGTAGTTATGGCAAATTCTATATAAGGCCTGTCGCACACCGAGCGGTTTTTGTAGCGTTTTCCAAACCTCTTCCGCCTGTGAAAACGCTTGGCTAATGTATTTCAATGGGATGGTGCACACCAGCGGTTTGAGGTTTTTAGCAAACCGCAAACATGGGTTCTGCAGCACTTTTGCGGTCTGCAGATGCGTTTCTGCCTCAATGTAAAGTATAGCAAAAGCTCAAACCGCTCTAGAAAATGCTAGATCAGAGCAGTTTTCCAGGCGTTTTTTTTGTTACAGAAGTTGTTCAGTAACAGCTTTTACTGTAACAATATTTGTAATCTGCTACACAAAAACGATCCAAAAAATGCTAGGCATGTTTAGAATACCTCTCTAAACATGCCTAGAATCGCTCTGAAATCTGCTCCAAAAACCTCTAGCGGTTTGAGGATCTGCTAGCAGTTTTGGTGTGCACTGTGCCTAAGTGTTTAAAGAGAAACCCCGACCAAGAATTGAACTTTATCCCAATCAGTAGCTGATACCCCCTTTTACATGAGAAATCTATTCCTTTTCACAAATAGACCATCAGGGGGCGCTGTATGACTGATATTGTGGTGAAACCCCTCCCACAAGAAACTCTGAGGACAGTGGTACTCTTGGCAGTTTCCTGTCTGTAAACCTTGTTGCATTGTGGGAAACAGCTGTTTACAGCTGTTTCTAACTGCCAAAAAAAACATGTAGCAGCTACACCACCTGCCAACAGTAAAATGTCACCATGTAATAAATGCCAGAATGTAAATCAGGGATTTAAAAGATTTTACAATGGGCAAACACTGACTAAATCATTTATACATAATTATTGTAAAAATGAAGCACTTCTTTTATTACATTATTTTCACTGGAGTTCCTCTTTAAGGGGGCTTAGATGCTTTCCTTGCATTGAAAGACATCCATGGTTATAATTACTAAGTAATCATCTGGTGGTGTTGATCCAGGGATTTTATCTGAATGACATTTGGAGTTGGGATGGAATATGTTTTCCCTTTGGCTTTAATTGGACCATGCTTTGCAAGGGTTTTCACCTTCCTCTGGATCTACAGGGATATGCGAAGGAGCAGGCTAGTGTTGTGCCTTATTTTCAGGTTGAACTCAATGGGTGGATGTCTTTTTTCAGCCCAGATAACTATGTAACATCTGTCTGTGGGACTAGTAATGGAGCTGATTATTTTACTTTAAAGGCTGACCACTTATTCAAAACTACTGGTTAAATGTGAAAGTGACTTTAAGCAGGCTATTAACTTAACACTAGAGTCATTTTTATTTTGAATAACCAAGTGCAGAGTGTAGTAGCAACAGCAGATGAATACTGTAAGAAGATGGGTAAAGTTCGTAACCATTACTCTTTATCAATGTATTTGATTAGTCAGAGAAGCTATGCTTAACAGAATATATATATATATACTAGCAGAGGCCCGGCGTTGCCTGGGTATTTATTTGGCTGGTGTTGGCTGCGCCCACTTTTTATAATCCTAACACACAATTACACAATTAATCAATGACCAAGTTTGTGAACTTTGCAGTTTTTAGCATTAATAATTTGCATTGAAATGAAACAAATCTGGTTGGCTGTTTGTGGCTCCATCCCCTTTTCTGAATATGAACCCCAGTCACCCAATGACCAACTGTACCAGGTTTGAGGCTTGTGCCATTAACAGTGCAAGAATGGCAGCAATTAAATAGTCTCCTTGAAAATCAATAGGTGAATTTTGATTGGCTTTTGTAGGCTCCAACCACTTTTCTGAATATTAATCCCAGTCACCCAGTGACCAACTGTGCAACGTTTGAGAACCCTACCATTAGTAGTGTAAGAATGGCTGCAGTTTGGATGTTTGGATGTTTTATTCAAAATTCACCTATTGATTTTCAAGGGGAATATTTTATTGCTGCCATTCTTGCACTGTTAATGGCACAAGCCACAAACCTGGTACAGTTGGCCATTGGGTGACTGGGGTTTAAATTCAGAAAAGGATATGAAGCCACAAACAGCCAATCAGATTTGTTTCATTTCAATACAAATTATAGATGCCAAAGACCGCAAAGCTCACAAACTTGGTCATTGAGTAATTGTGTGTTGGGGTTAGAAAAAGTGGGTGGAGAATACACCAGCCAAATACATACCCAGGCAATGCCGGCCATCAGCCATTCAATGCTTTATTGAATTAAATTCATCTATGATATATACATATTATCATATATGAATTTAATTCAATACAGCATTTTATTTGTCACACAAAATCTTTCTTAAGAATACTTTGCACATGTTTAAAGTATATGCACAGCTTTCCCGAAGTAGCTCACCCGCTGTATAAATTACGTCAGGACTACATAAATCCCAATAAATCCTTTTTATTTCTTATACAATATCTACAATTGCTCATAGCATTTGATCATGTGCTATGTATTCATGAAAGATACATCTGTTGCATTAGGCATGTGGCAAGTTTACTTTACATATCCATCCCTTTTAAATATGTATCAGTACAGAGCATAGCTGCAGCAGACAAGACATGTTACCTAAAGCAAGACCAGGGTAAGCAAGCCATCTCATTAGCCATCAGATAAGGTGCTCCATATACAGAAACTAAGCCCACAAGTGCCGGGATAAACTACCTGCTCTACTGTGGATCAAAGTTTCTTTCTGTGGCGTCAAAGAGGATATAGCACAGGCTTGGGTGAGCTTCCTATTTTTCAACATCATTAGTACTTTATACAGTAAACAAACTCTGAGATGAGAGCTAGATAGGCTTTTAAAGGACAGCTTCAGAATGCGGGTGCTTATAATTCAAGAATAGGTGAAGCGATAATGACGTGCTTGAAACCTGGTTGTTCAAATGCCTTCCACATCTCTGTGATAGCTTACAAGTTACCGTACCTTTTTTTTTACTTGGACAGTTGGCAGAGCAAATGTCACCTTAATATATAAAATTAATATGCATTATTAGAAAAACAGGTGCTAAACTGCTGGTGATCCTGAAACCTGAGGATTTGTATATGCTGTGAGCAGCGACGGATCTGGGGGGGGGGGGGGGGGGGGAGGGCAGGCGAGTCTCTTGCCCCAGGTGCAGTTTGTTGAATTCAGAAAAAGGCGGCAAAATGAATGGCAGTTTAGGCGCCAAAACCTGACCTTTAGGCGCAAAAACCTGACCTTGCCCAGGCGCAACTTGGTCTAGATCTGTCCCTGGCTGTGAGGCAATGCTAATGTGCTGGACTATATCCCTAGCAATGACTCTCTGCATTGAGTTGCTACTGTATGTTTCCCCTGTAAATGGTTGAGTTTCCTTTGAGTCCCTTAATTTCCTCTTTGGACCCTTCAACCTTTTCTTCGTCACTAATCTAAAAAGGAATAGTCCACTTCTAGATACCTTTATAAAAGCTCTCTGGCAAATCCCTCCTATGGCCATGTTCTCTCTATGGTGTGCTCCCTCCCCATCACTGAATTATTTTGCACTGTAGCAAACTAGGACTGCACAAAGCAGGAACCCCTACCCTGAAGTGATACCTGTTCAGTGCTCATCCAGAAGTTGGGACCCCCCCAAACGTAAAAGCTACCCACTGCCTCTTTACTACCACCCACAACCTACTATTGCCAGGCACAGTGCTGATACACAGGAGTCACTCATCATCATCCATCATCATCATCCACTATTGTTTCCTTACCAGTTGAAAAATATTACTAAGTATGCAGAATTCAATCTGCAGCAGGTCTTAATACTTAAAGGAATATTATCAAGGGTTGCATTTTTTCCTAAATACCTTAAATAGGCAGAAGGGAGTTTCTGATGACTATAGTCATAGTAAAAGGGGGGGGAAATGATCCTTCCCTTATCAGATCTCTGGAGAGCTAGGGTGACGGGGAAGGTGACAGAATGCGGGCGGGCAGTTATATGCTTTCTCATTCACACTCTGCACTGTCCTGCTTGTATAAGCAAAGCATACTATGCTGACAGGAGTGTGTTGTGCCCGGACAGATTTCATTCAATGATCTGCCCGGCCACAACACACTCCTGTCAGCAATCCTAGCATGCTTTGTTTATGCAAGCAGGACAGTGCAGAGTGTGAATGAGAGAGCGTATAGTTGCCCACCCGCATTCCGTCACCTCCCCGTCACCCTAGCTTTCCAGAGATCTGATAAGGGAAAATATGTTTTTGTTACTATTTTACAATGACTATAGTCATCCGGAACTCTCTTCTGCCTATTTAAGGTATTTAGTCTTGTGTGAAATCCCTGGTTTCCTCCCAGATCAAAACACACCGGAACTAGTCTAAGGTCTGAGCGCTAACACTGACGTATTCGCAACAGCAGACAGTTTGCAAGTGAGCGGAGAACGCTTATGAAGCAGCGAGGAGAGCCCACAGCCACGCCCCTGCCAATCAGCCAATCCAGGCGCCGTGAGTCTCTGCTGACGTCAGCCGACCGGCAGGTCAGCTGACGCGCCTTCTTCCAGCATAAAGGTCCTGTCTCCGCGCGCGCCCGCGTGAGACAGCGACCCTATGAGCAACTGACAGTCCCGTCCCTGGCGTGCTAGATGCCAGCGGAACGGATGAGGCGTTAGTGGAGGGTGGATCCGGAAGGGCTAAGGTGAGGCATTGGACTAAAGAATGTCCGCATGTCTGACATCACCATGAGATCGCTGGTGCGTTTTGTCCTTGCCTGTGTGGACATGGGAGAAGGATTACTGGCAGTGGTACCTTTATTGCATTGTGCTGTGACATCACCCTTAAACGCATTGTAAAGCATAGTTGCCAGCTTGTTCTGCAAGTGCTGCATCCTTTCTGCCGTCTGGTGATTTGGAAACATCTTCGCCACTTTGTGCCTATACAGAGGGTCTAGTAGCGTGGCCACCCAGTACAGCTCATTCCCCTTGAATTTTTTTATACAGGGGTCCCTCAACAGGCTAGACAGCATGAAAGACGCCGTCTGCACAAAGTTGACGCAGACGTACTATCCATCTCCTCTTGCTCCTCCTCAGTGATATCAGCTAAGTTCTACTCCTCCCCCCAGCTACGAACAATACCACGGGAAAGTTGAGCAGCACAAGCCCCCTGCAACACCTGCTGCGGTTATCCTTCCACCTCATACTCCTCCTCCAAAACAACACCTCCCTCATCATCTGACTCCTCTTCCCCAAACGACTCTTCCTCCTTCTCCTCCTCCCCCCCTCTGTGCTGCTGCAGGTGTTGAGGAATCATCTGCTTCTGCTGAGAATTGATCTCACAACTCTTCCTCCCGTTCCTGTTCACGCTCCTCCACAGCTTGATCCACCACTCTACGCACAGTACGCTCCAGGAAGAAGGCATATGGGATCAAGTCGCTGATGGCGCCTTCACTGCAACTCACCAGATTTGTTACCTCCTCAAACGGCCGCATGAGCCTGCAGGCATTTCGCATCAGTGTCCAGTACTTCGGCCAGAACATCCCCATCTCCCCAGACTGTGTCCTTTGACTGTAGTTGTAGAGATACTGTTTGACAGCTTTCTCCTGTTGTAGCAGGCGGCCGAACATCAGGAGGGTGGAATTCCAGCGAGTCGGGCTATCGCGAATCAAGTGTCTCACCGGCAAGTTGTTTCTTCGCTGAAGTTTGGCAAAGTGTGCCATGGCCGTGTAAGACCACCTGAAATGCTCACACACCTTCCTGGACTGCTTTAGGATGTCGTGTAAGCCTGGGTACTTAGACACAAATCTCTTAATTACGAGATTGAGCACATGTGTCATGCAGGGTATATGTGTCAACTTTCCCAAATTCAAAGCCAAAATGAGATTGCTGCCGATCTCTAGTTGGCGCGGGGTCAGCCACTGATCCACCTATTTGTTAAGAGCAGCCAGGAAGCAGGCAGCTCTCCAGTGTGACTCTTCTCTTTGAGGCAAGACATGTCTAATATGACGTGACACCGTCATACCTGGCATGCAGCAGCATAGGCCCTGGGGAGCTGGGGCTGTGTAGCTGGAGAGGAGATCGCAGCACCAGTAGAGTTGAACTGCCACTCAGCCAAGGAGGAGGAGGACAACAGTGCCTGCAAGCCGTGGAGGTGTCACAAATAGGTCCGCTGCACAGCCACATACTCCCTGCTTGCCATCGGTCACCAGGTTGACCCAATGGGCTGTGTAAGTAATGTACCTGCCCTGACCGTGCTTGGCAGACCAGGCATCCATGGTCAGATGGACCCTTGACCCAACGCTGCGTGCCAGAGATTACACCACTTGCCTCTCAACTTCACGGTACAGTTTGGGTATCGCCTTTTTTGAGAAATAATTGCGGCCTGGCATCTTCCACTGCAGTGTCCCAAGGGCCACACATTTTCGGAAGGCCTCAGAGCCCACCAGCTGGTATGGTAACAGCTTGCCAGCTAACAGTTTCGCCAAGCCAGCTGTCAAACGCCGGGCAAGGGGTTGACTGGCAGACATTGGCTCAAAGGTTTCCCTCACGGACACCTGGCTTCTGCTGTGGGCATAGGAGCAGGAACCTCTCAAGGTGAAAGGCGGAGTGGAAAAGGGTGGCTGTTATTGTGAAGGTGCAAGGGAGAAAGTGGCTGAACATGATGCACCTGAAGGAGGAAGAGGAGAATGAGGGTGGATTTTCTTTTGTGTGCTGCTTTTCCTCTTGTGCTCTGCCCATTGCAGTTTGTGCCTTTTCAGCATGTGCCTTCGTAAGGCAGTTATCCCTACGTGGGTGACTAACGCCTTTCCACGGCTCAATTTTTGGAGGCAGAGAGAACAGATGGCATTGCTCTGATCTACGGCAGACACACTAAAAAATGTCCAAACCGCTGAGCCCCCCTGGGGTGTGGGCACTATGGTGGCCTCAGCAGAAGGACATGTTGGCTGGCTGTCCATAGGTGGCGATACATGGCGCCGGACACTGCCACCAGCTGTTTCTGACGACGAGCTCCCCCTTGCTTCTTTCAGCAACTCGTCTCCTCCTACTCCTCTCTGACTTCCCCTCTGAACTATCCCCTTGTTCATCTCCTCTATTGGGAACCCACGTGGCATCCGTATTATCATAATCATCCTCCCCAGCTTTGCTTGCCTCAGACACCTCATAAACTGCACCAACAGCAGGTACTTCATCATCCTCCTCCTTACACGCTACGTCCATAGTGTCGCCTAACTCAGACATATGAGGTGGTGTAACTTGTTTAGCGCCTTCATCTTGTTGTAACAAGAATGGCTGTGCATCAGTGATTTCCCCACCAAGTAACTCCTGTGAAGTGTCAAATGCAGCGGATGTTGTGCCAGTAGTAGGGCTGGTGGCTGCGGAAGATGAGGTGTTCTGTGTCAAATAGTCAACCACGTCCTGACAATCTTGGGAGTTGGTGGTATGTGCCTTCTTCTGAGCATTGTACTTTGGGCCAGGGCCGCACAAAATCACGTCAGCATGACCTCGAACAGACCTGCCGGGTGGCCTGCCTGTGGGTCTGCCCCTGCCTCTACCTGTTTTGTCCATATCGGAGGGGATGAAGTGAAAGGTGTGCACTGACTTGACTAATACAATGTGCAGTCACACAGGTGCAGTGGAAGGTATGCAGTGACTGGTATTACAATACAACGTGCAGTTGTCACACAGGTGCAGTTAACAGGTATGCTCGGAGTGGTATATTATACAGCGTGCGGTCACACAGGTACTGTGAACAATTATGCAATGACTGGTATTACAAATGTGCACCTGTCACACACAGACAGGTACCGGACAGGCACAGTGACACTGTGTGCACTCACGTAGATAGGTGGGTGCACTGAAGGGAACAACAGGTAGGTATATGCAGGTATGGGTATTCCAATGTGCACCTGTCACACACAGACAGGTACCGGACAGGCACAGTGACACTGCTTGTGCTCATGTAGATAGGTGGGTGCACTGAAGTGAACAAAAGGTAGATATATGCAGTGATGGGTATTACAATGTGTACATGTCACACACAGACAGACAGGCAGGCATGTCACACACAGACAGGTACCGGACAGGTACAGTGACACTGCTTGCGCTCACGTAGGTAGGTGGGTGCACTGTGAACAACAGGTAGGTATATGCAGTGATGGTATTATAATGTGGACC
Organism: Hyperolius riggenbachi; assembly: GCF_040937935.1. Lineage (NCBI taxonomy): Eukaryota > Metazoa > Chordata > Amphibia > Anura > Hyperoliidae > Hyperolius > Hyperolius riggenbachi. The sequence goes on from NC_090654.1 coordinate 178,796,907, forward strand.
TGGCACAGTAGTAATTACACCACCAAGGGGTCAAAGGCCAGCTGTGACTGACTGACAGGGCTGTATATAATGCAAGTGGGCCACACAAAAAAAAATATAGATCACAAGAACAAGATTAGCTCTCAAAAGAGCTGTTGAGGGGTGCTTTTTTTTAGCAATAAGAATCAGCCAGGAGCAAGCTAACAAGCTTACAAGAGCCTAAATAAGCTTTCCCTATGAGAGTCTGCAGCAGCTCTCCCTTCTCTAATTACTGCAGGCACACGAATGAGTCCAATGCCTGATGCTGCCTGCTTTTATAAGGGGGGGTGGGGCTCCAGGAGGGAGTTTAGCCTGATTGGCTACAATGTGCCTGCTGACTGTGATGTAGAGGGTCAAAGTTGACCCTAATGATGCACTATGGGGGCGAATCGAACTTCCGGAAAGGTTTGCGGTTCTCAGCGATCGCGAACCCCAGAAGTTCGACGGTTCCCGTTTGCCGGCGAACAGTTCGAGCCATCTCTATTGCCCAAACAAATTTGAGAAGGTTTGGACCCCTTGGCTAAAACACACCGATACAAACCCTAATTAAAATGGTGGGGCCTGAAGCGGGCAGGCTCTGATGACTGGAGTGTTTCCTCCGTTTCTTCCTTCCTCCTTACTTCTTTCCTTTCCTCTATGTTCTACTCCCTTCTTCTGTAACTTCTCTCTTTCTTCTTCAAAGTACATCACATGATGGTAAATAAAAATAGATGCTATAAACCAAGCTTCTATTATGTGATACCTCATGGTTATTTAAACCTATGCAGCAACCTGTGTTATTGAAATTAGACTGTCATTGTGTGTACACTGTTCATACCTGTATACTGTTTTTTTTTTTGTTTTTTTTTGTGTAAAATCATAATTAAATTGATTTATTAAAAAAAAAAAAACTACAAAAAAAAATAATCATTCGATTTGTTTCCATTATGGAAGCTATCATAATTACGAAAAATGATTGTAATTAAGAAATTTCACGTAAACGTGAAATTTTGCGTAATTCTGTGAAATTATGACTTTTTTCCGTCGAACTTCCGAAGAGGTTTGCGGTTCTCAGCGATCGCGAACCCCAGAAGTTCGACGGTTCCCGTTTGCCGGCGAACAGTTCGAGCCATCTCTATTGCCCAAACAAATTTGAGAAGGTTTGGACCCCTTGGCTAAAACACACCGATACAAACCCTAATTAAAATGGTGGGGCCTGAAGCGGGCAGGCTCTGATGACTGGAGTGTTTCCTCCGTTTCTTCCTTCCTCCTTACTTCTTTCCTTTCCTCTATGTTCTACTCCCTTCTTCTGTAACTTCTCTCTTTCTTCTTCAAAGTACATCACATGATGGTAAATAAAAATAGATGCTATAAACCATGCTTCTATTAAGTGATACCTCATGGTTATTTAAACCTATGCAGCAACCTGTGTTATTGAAATTAGACTGTCATTGTGTGTACACTGTTCATACCTGTATACTGTTTTTTTTTTTTTTTTTTTTTTGTGTAAAATCATAATTACATTGATTTATTAAAAAAAAAAACTACAAAAAAAAATAATCATTCGATTTGTTTCCATTATGGAAGCTATCATAATTACGAAAAATGATTGTAATTACGAAATTTCACGTAAACGTGAAATTTTGCGTAATTCTGTGAAATTATGACTTTTTGATTGTGGCCTTACTCGTCATTTTGAGAATTACATGAAATTTCACAATAATCATAATAAGGTCATTACGCTCATCACTATATCTGCTTGTCACAGGTACCATTAGCATGTCATTTAAATTTGCCTGTTATTGTGAAAAGTTGCCTGGTTATTAAATTAAGTATTTTGATTATTTTTCATTTTACAATTTCTTTTTTTTTACAAAGTCTTGGGCCCATATACAAATCACTTCTTCTCCTGAGTTTTCTCTTAGGAAATATTTTCACAACTTGTCATTAAATACCTTTTAACCCCCTTGGCGTTATGATTCTTTCTGGATTTTAGGGTCTAAAAGCGGTGCAATTTTTTTGCACCCTTTCAGACCCTAAAAATTGGAAAAAATCATGCTGTCAGGGAGATCTGCAGGAGTTTTTCATTCACTCACCTCCCTGGCTCCAGCGATGCAGTTAGGCTTCCATCCTCAGGGTGGCGCTGCAACTCTAAAGTGAAATTGCCGGCTGTCGTCATGATACTGTCGTCGCGATACTGATACTGTGGCATGAAAAACAGTATTGATTTGTGATCCAGCCACGTTTGAGGCATAATGTATGCGTAAAAAAATTATGCCACATTAATAAAGTACCGACGGCGCATACATATTGGTAGGAAGGGCAAAGTGATGTCTCACCCTGCTAATTCATGCAAAAAAGTGATCCCTAGAACCCCGAATTACCCATAAGCACCCCGTGCACTACAGCATTATTGCTGTAGCGGGCGGCACCTAGTTCCAGCGCTTGATGCTGAGCTGAGATTTTACAGTGGGCAAACACTGACTAAATCATTTATACATAATTATTGTAAAAACGAAGCACTTTTTTACTAATTATTTTCACTGGAGTTCCTCTTTAAAACCATTGTGTAATGCCTCCCACAATCAGTTGTGACCACACCCACATTTTTTCACAGCCTCCTATATGTGTTTACCCAGCTCTCCACTCACATACATTGATCTTCCTACAACTGCACATCCTGCTTACCTGCTTGGAAGGCACTTCTGGGTTATTAAAATACTGAAACAAATTGATTAGGGTGCCAGAAAACTGGGAAACTCCTTAAAATGTTAGACAGCTAACATTCACTGCTGAGGACACACTATATTTGCCACACCCAGTTTTGTCCACACCAACACATTAGACATGGCCTCCCTGGCTCCTGGTTGTGTAGGTGTTTTATAAACACCTACCGGTAAACCAATGCCCTGTCTTCACCTCACATAACAGGGACGCTAAATTATTTTCTACTCTTCAAATGTGCTAAAATTTGAAATACAACATTCTGGTTGATATATACACTTGGCGTGTCACTACCCCTACCGGCCTTGTCAATAGAAATGAATGATTCATATGTATAGAGAGAGCTTTGTGAATCACAGCTGATAGAAAGTAGCACGGTGGCTTAATACAGATTGCTCCTGTTTTCCTCAGTCATATTTATCATGGGGAAATTGAAAGGAAATTCAAAGAATAATTATGCCCCTTGAGCATAATGCTGTTAATCTATATCAGCTATTAAATGCGCGGATGTGATGGCTGGCAAAGGATCCAATCTGTGATATTACCTCTCACGCAGCCAGTCCCTGCGATATAGCACACTGACTGCCCATCCATCATAATTAATTAGTGTGTCATAATCCTCACCCATCCTGCCATGGCCGCAGCAAGATAAAGGAGGCATTTAAGATAAAAATGCATTTTACGCAGGAACTTACAGCAGTGTATTATGCATGCCTTATTTATTTCCTGTTATATTGATTAAAGTATGATTCTTGTTTATTTGTTGGCATACCCGTTGTGTATAATAATATGGTGTACAGAAAGCAAGCTGTGGCTACGGTTTTCCTTCAGCAGCACCAAGCTGACAGCAAATGTAACAATGTGAGTTCTTAAAAAATATATCAGGTACTTAAATATATCCAAGCCACTGAAGCAACTTTGAAAATACTGCATAATCGTTTCCCTTTCCTACCTGTATGTCAAACGTTAAAGTTGTCAAACATCTATATCAACAAGAAAAGCTTCTTTACTGTAAGGTGGACAATTGGTTCAGGTGAGTATGACAGCAGTGGCCCTAAATTCCATTGTATTGCTCAGCTCAGTGAATTCACAATGATGTCTTTCTGATGCTTATGCTGTAAGTGGCGACTTGATATTCATAGATTTAGTTTTTTAAAGTAAACCTGTCACGGGGAAAAAAAAGTTCTATTTTTCTTGCCTGGGGCTTCTTCCGCCCCCTGAAGCCTTACAGATCCTTTTACTGATGTGCTCTGCTGAACAGGTGTGATCCTGTGTCACCAGCTACTGCACATGCACAACCTGGGCCATGTGCCCCCTCACTTGCGCTCCCAGCTAGGGAGCAGAGTTTTTGCAGCATTGCATATTCATGTATTAGTAGTTCATCAGTTGGGTTGTGGCTGCAATACATTTTATGTGGGCAGGACTTGCAGAACTTTAAGGGCACAGATTGGAGAACATAAGAGTAGTATTTTTAATCCAAACCCACAGTCATTGTCATCTTGACACTTTGAGATTAATTTGGTTAGAATGGATCCTGGATCATTTGTCTCCTGAGGCGCGCTTTCATATATTGTGCTCCCAGGAGACATTTTGGATTTAAAAGTTTTATACTCTCACCCCTCGGGGTCTAAATAAAGACCTTGATATGAACACTCTTTTTTTGTTAATTGTTTAGGTTGCACCAATCATCACTTTAGCCCATGATTTAGGGCGTTCCAAGTTCTACATATGTGCCTGTGCACACGTGGGGTTTATTGAGGAATGTATATCCATGTATGTAATACATGTGTATGCATTTTTTATTTAAACATTAGTAAGTATCTTTTAGAAATCTTCAGCTGATGTTCACACTTCACAAATCAAAAAACTGGTGCAGGTAACAATTGATAAATCAAACAGATCAGTTTTTATTTGGGTGTCAGTTTTTCTTCCAGGACTTCTGTTCCTGTTAGCAGTCGTTGATCTGGAATTATCACAGCCTCCCTATATTTGTGGTCCGTTTGGCGGAATGGGCCAAATGGATCCGTTTAAAACCAACTGATGTGAACGGATTCTATATATAACATAGGATCCATTTGCATCCGTTGGGATCCATTCTGTTCCAGAGACTGTTCTTGTTCGTGAACCGGCGTTAAGTCCTACTGTTGTTTGTATGATTTATAAGTTGTGTGTACATAATTTTTACTGTTCGTTTTATTGATGTTTTTATATAGACTTGAAGAATGGCGTTCAAGGTAATGGAATTGAACTTTGCAACCTGTTAACTGATACTTAGCCACTAGATGGCATCAACCCTGGGTCAGCTGCATAGAGGTCTACTTAGGTGTACACCTCATATTAATTAGTGCTGCAGGTGTAAGGGAGTCACCTGACAAAGGGGGAGACCTCGAAACACATTGGGATGAGAGCACTCCCTTAGGACAGTGCTGTCCAACTTCATGGGCATGGAGGGCCATTTTTTTTTCAGACCCCATGGTGGAGGGCCGAAGGTTCTTGCTAGAGCCGCAAGCACCCCCCCCCCCCCCCCCCCCCAGGGAAAAAAATGCAATTAAAGGACAATTAGATTGGCAGCATTTTCCACAAAATGCAATTTAAAATTTTGGTGAAGAAAACCACGAGGGTTCTGTCATGCGTAGAGCGGCGCACGTGGGTGTGGCCATGGACCAGAATGCGGGTGTGGCCACGGGTAAAGACAAATTTACATGAACTTAGCACTGTGGGACATTAGATTAGGACAGTGGTGGTGAACCTTTTGGAGGCCGAGTGTCCAAACTGTAACCCAAAAGTCACTTATCTATCGCAAAGTGGCAACAGCAATTTAAACTACATATTTTAACTCATACATGAACATTATGGAAAATCCAAGTTGAAAATAAACTGTGAAGATAAACAATTTCATCCATCCTACTCCTGAAAAATGTGTTTTTTTTTAGAACCTCCCAGTTTTATTTTCCGTTTTAAAAAGCTAAAAAAGTAGGTTTAATGCTATTGTCTCATGATGACGATTCAGCTTTTCCATAGTCTCAGCAATCATGATGCCCCCAACAAGACAAATTTAGCAATCATGAGGCCCCCAAAAAATCATGAGGCCCCCAACAAGACACATTCAGCAATCGTGATGCCCCCAACATGACAAATTCATCAGTCATGAGGCACATAAATAGACAGCATTTCACATAAATAAGCAGAATGCCCCTTTCATATGGTAGACACCTCTCACCTGGCTTCTAAATTCTCTTCTACTGGCTGCTGTGCCTGGCAATAGTGTTTTGGGCCGGATTGGGAATGATGTGTGGGCTGAAATGCCTTGCGGTGCTGCTGTGGCCGGGCTGGCGGTGATGCTGTGGTGTGGCCGGATGAGGTAGTGACAGGTGCCCCCCCCCAGTTAGATAGTGACAGGTTCTCCCCCCAGTTGAGGTAGTGACAGGTGTCCCCCCAGTTGAGATAGTAACAGGTGTCCCCCCAGTTAGGTAGTGACAGGTGTTCCCCCCCCAGCTAGATAGTGACAGGTGTCCCCCCAGCTAGATAGTGACAGGTGCCCCCTCAGCTAGATAGTGACAGGTGTCCCCCGCAGCTAGATAGTGACAGGTGTCCCCCCCAGCTAGATAGTGACAGGTCCCCCCCCAGCTAGATAGTGACAGGTGCCCCCCAGCTAGATAGTGACAGGTGCCCCCCCAGCTAGATAGTGACAGGTGCCCCCTCAGCTAGATAGTGACAGGTGCCCCCCCAGCTAGATAGTGACAGGTGTCCCCCCAGCTAGATAGTGACAGGTGTCCCTCCAGCTAGATAGTGACAGGTGTCCCCCGCAGCTAGATAGTGACAGGTGTCCCCCCCAGCTAGATAGTGACAGGTCCCCCCCCAGCTAGATAGTGACAGGTCCCCCCCCAGCTAGATAGTGACAGGTGCCCCCCAGCTAGATAGTGACAGGTGCCCCCCCAGCTAGATAGTGACAGGTGCCCCCTCAGCTAGATAGTGACAGGTGCCCCCCCAGCTAGATAGTGACAGGAGCCCCCCAGTTAGATAGTGACAGGTGCCCCCCCCAGCTAGATAGTGACAGGTGCCCCCCAGCTAGATAGTGACAGGTGCCCCCCCAGCTAGATAGTGACAGGAGCCCCCCCCCCCAGCTAGATAGTGACAGGTGCCTCCACCAGTTAGATGCAGTGCCTTGCCCGTTACCTCTCTCTCCTGTGTCCCCGCTGCCGTTGCCCCACAGCTCAGACCTCGCAGATCGCGGCGACTGAAGCAAGCAGAGCGCGCGCATGACACCCGCGTGGCTAATGATTCACTTCCGCATGTGACGTACTCCGTGCGGGTACCGTGCACACTCTGTTTATCTCAGTCGCCGTGATCTGTGAGGTCTGAGCTGTGGGGCAGCGGGGACACAGGAGAGGCCACAATAAGAGAGAGCAGGCATGGCGCCCATAGCGCACGCCATGCCTGCATCTCGGGGTGAGGAGCGGGCCGCAGCAGGTGGCCGGGCAGGCCGGATGCGGCCCGTGGGCCGCCAGTTGGACAGCGCTGCCTTAGGAGATTGTGTAGACACATTAAGCTGCAAGGTGTCTGTATCCAGTTTGGGACATTTCTGTCTTGCGGAATCACTGGCCACTGTGATCTGCTCCAGTCTTTCATCCTGGCTTACACACTGAACTCCACTCTACACAGGAATAAGTGCAATTTGTTTGTGTCTTTTTTTAAATTAAACATTTTCAAGCTATAGGAAATGTTTGTTCTTCTCCCTACCCATCCTGCTCCATCTCATACTGTAAATAGAGATAGATAAGAAAAGGAGAAAGTGGCGTACCGACCATAGGGCTGCAGGCACTCACAGCACTGGGTGTAGCCATGGCTAGGGGTGCCACTGTATTGCTCAGCCACTATGTTCTTCTACCTGGGACATTTTATCATGTTTGGGCAACATTCGGGAAAACAGCAGCAGGCAGTGCAGGGGATTGTACTACTTCTTGCACTTGGTTTAGCACCCCTCCCCCTTCTTGTACCGTGGGCAATGTGTCTCCTCGCTCGCTACACACAGCCTGCAGTGAGTAAATGTGCAAAGCAGCAGGGTGAGTACAGAGGATGATTTTTGTGCTGCAGCTGGGACAATTAGCAGGGAGAGGTGGCACCGTGGCAGGATGTGTTTAGTGCTTCAGAAGTTGTCTGTCATTAGTAGCCATGTGCACTGGCTGCTGTAATACCAGAGTGCCCTTCACTGAGTATTGATTATTTATCCTGATCAGAGTAATTAATCAATATTGCAGGGAAGTCTGCTGCTGCAGAAGCCAGTGATACAGGTGCTGACAGCTGAATTCTGTAGTGAGCAGAGAAGCAAGAACCAGGCAATTTAGATTAGCTCTTATCTCTTTTCCCAGCTACCCCTTCCACCCTGTTGTCTTCCCTATGACCCTTTCCTCTTTTCAGATTTTAGTGGCTTCTTTTAACAGCATGTCCCTGCCAAACGACACTGGTGATGTCTGCTGTCCTGGTGAGAGGTCTTCCTGCCATTTCTCCTCTCCCACCAGGCTCTCTGTCTTGTGCCTCTACCTCTTTATCCCCCATCCTTCTATGAATCCCCCTCTTTTGTATGTCCCCCTTTTCTGACTGTCCTCAGAGGAGCTCACAATCTAATCATACCATAGTCATAGTCTAATGTCCTATCATATTATTATTGTGTGTATGTATATAGCACTGACATCTTCTGCAGCACTGTATAGAGTACAGAGTTTCATAAGGGTTAGCTCTGTCCACATCTTGCCAACTCCTTTTTCCCCCAAATCCCCCCAAATTTGCAGCGATACTACAGTGGTTGTTCTAGTGAGCAGTGAATACACCTGTTTTAATGACTACTCTCTGATCTCTCCCTTGAATGAATCTTCACAAGAGTATATACATCATGCACTGTCTCATTCTTCCAACACCCTCCATAGCAACAGAATCTGACTGTGTACAGCACTAAGTCCTGAACTGTTGTACTTTGTCCCGAATGGAGTGATTGAGTCCTGATCCTTGCAGGTGATAGTAATTGTACGTGTTTACACACCTTAAAAGGAACCCGAGGTGAGAGGAATATGGAGGCTGCCATATTTATTTGCTTTTAAACAATACCAGCTGCCTCATAGTCCTCTTGATAGTGTGTCTCTAATACTTTTAGCCATAGACCCTGAACAAGCATGCAACAGATCAGGTGCTCTCACTCTGGTTTTACTGGATTAGCCATATGCTTGTTCCAGGGTTTTGACTCAGACACTACTAATGCCAGAAGATCAACAGGGTTGCCAGGCAACTGGCATTGTTTACAAGGAAATAAATATGGCAACTATAAATAGAGGTATGAGATATCACCTATGAAGGCTCGTTTCACCCATAAAGTATCAGAGTATCAAAACACATATAGCACATATAGGAAGCCTACAGCTGGAAATACCCTCTTGTCCGCTCAGAGCTCCCATTTCCCCGCTCAAAAATGGGCTGTGCCCATGGCTCAATTCCTGCGATTATGCAGGAATTGCAGTAATGTTACTGATTTTGAAAAGGAAGCTGGAGATTTAAGGGCATGATTGCGAGAAAGGGGGTATCCAAATAGGATCATTATTACTGCATATAAAAGGGCCCTTGCTAGGAATAGGAGGGATCTTCTGGTGATGAAGAGGAATAGGATACAAGGGTCAGTTCCTACTGCAGGTTTGAGCCCAACAGGCAGTGTTCCACGCATTGTGACATCCTACAGTGCTCACTTTATGGGTATTAAACAAATCCTGCAGAGGCTTTGGCATTTGTTTCAAAGGGATCCAATTGTGGCTAAAATAGTGGGCGATTATCCACACATGCTAAAAGAAGTAGGAATTTGAATGACCTTTTGGTCAAAAGTGAGTTTGGGTGAAAGGGTCACTCTGCGGGGTCTAAGGCCAAAAAGGTATGCATAGTTACATAGTTACATAGTTATTTGGGTTGAAAAAAGACATAGGTCCATCGAGTTCAACCAAAATGCATAAATGTTTGAACTGTGAAATGTGCAGATATGTCAATAAGGGTAATCAGTTTTTCAATCATGATAGATCGAAATCATTTTGGGAGAACGATCATATCACATGTAATACCACTTGTGTTGTTTACCAATTTAGATGCCCTTGTGACCTAATTTATTTTGGGAAATCGTATAGACCATTGAATACACGTATAGGCGAACATATAAAAAAAAGCACTACTATTGATAAAAGAAGCTAAATCCTCTTGCTTTGCACTTTAAGAATGTCCACAATTCAGATGTGTCCGGACTGAGGTTTATGGGAATTTATAGATTAAATATTAGCCCACGTTGTGGCGACTGTGATAAACATTTGCTAAGGAAAGAATCCATGTGGATTTATAAATGTGGAAGCCTATATCCCCATGGTCTCAATAAGGACTTGAACATCAAATCATTCCTTTAGGAAATTGATTGAGAAAAGACGTCTAAAAGGTCCTGACTGTATCTATATGCTTTGGCCAGTAGATGGCAGTAAACTGACGTTTTTTTAAATTTGCATACGATCAGCCTAGGGAATGGGCGTTGTTCTATGCATATAAGAACGCATACTACTGTGCCCACGTCATGTCTGAAGAAGTCACGTGGGCCGTGACGAAACGCATCACGTGATACGCTGTGAGATGCCGGGAGACCGGCAAAGCCTGTCGGGGACGGTGCTATTCAGGAGTCCAGCGGCAGCCTGATATCATGGAAGGTTACGTGAGTGCCAACAGTATGGTCCATGCTTACAGGGGTTGAGGTTAGACACATGTGTGTCTGTAATGAGAGCGTATACATATATGTAGAGGCGTGTATTTGCTATTATATACACACGGGTTGATGTGCAATTTCCCATCTGACCACTTCTAAGTTGTTTTGGATGTAAGTACTACCGTCAGGTATAGCGGTATTACCTCACCAGCGGAGAGTGCTACGGCCGCCGCTCCCGCGTCTAACGTCACTCCGTCGGCGGACGCATCCTCTCAGACATCTTGCACAGCCCCTGGCAGGACAGGTCTCTCCTCTGCACATCAGATTAGGTCAGCACGCTCGTGGGCGGGGCGGCAGGACCTTTATAATCTGAGGAGACGGGTCAGCTGATCTTGCAGGCAGCTGACACCAGCCTGCCAATCACACGTGGCTGATTGGTTCAGCCCTCTGGGCTGGCGGCTTGAATTTGCTTTCTGTATTTAAGCTGGGAGATGTCATTTGCTCATTGTCTGTTGTTGCGAATACTTTGTGTTAGCGCTCAGACCTTTGATAGCTGTAATAATAACTTCATTATTGTATTATTTATCTGTGTATGACTCTTTGCCTGCTCTGAGTATTCTTTCTGCCTTGTGATTCTGTACCTCTGCCCATCTGATCTAGTTGCCGACTTTTGCTTGAACTTCACTCTGATTCTGCTTGTTGGTTCTGTACCTTATCTGCCCGTCTGTTGCCTACATGATCTGTCTGACTATTCTCTCTCACCAGTGGGCCCTCGCCACTGGTGAGGTTACTGCTGTGGTTCTATCTGTAACCTCCATCGCCACTGGTGAGGTTACCGCTGAGAATCTATCAGAACCTTACTGTTTGCACCAATCACTACACTTCGTGCAATAAAGCTAATGACTTTTGTCACGTCTTACACGCCATTTGCTTACTATATCTGTATTGTTGGTGATTCTGCAGATCACCATATAATCAGATATAGTATCTGTATTATTGGTGATACTGCAGATCACCACATAATCAGAAATCTGTTATCCTGCTGACACTAATTGTTACAACTACTCTGGGCCTGAAGAAATTTCACATGCATGCGTTTAGACTAAAAAGGAGTGCACTCCAGTTCTATGCAGTTACCCCAGATGCTAGCTTCCTCCAGTAGTGTTTTTAGGGGAGAGTATATGTATTGTCGTTTGTTACCTGTTCGTCTATAGGCCTTGTATTAGGTTAATGAATTTCTAACAAATTGCATATTTTTACACCAGCTCTGTGCTCCCCATACATTTACTTTTTTAAATAAATATGGCAGCCTCCATATCTGTCTCACCTCAGGTTCACTTTAAGGTAACTAACGTTTTCATCATTGGCTACTACACAAAAAAGCATGCATGCAATTTACATTGGAGAGGTGAGAGCAGGATTCCAGCCTGACGAAAACACGAACAGCTGAACTTGGTGGTGGTCATTTTCTGTGTGCACAGAGTTTAGAGCTTTAATGTCCCCCAAATTCTTTAGAAGTATCTGAATATTTTCAATTGTTAAATTCTGGACATTTACTTCATAACCTCTCATGGGCCATATTCACTTTTTCTCCTAAGTTTTCTCCTAGAAGATCATTTTTCAGGCAACTGGTATTGCTTAACCAGCTGAGCGGTCTGGACGAGCTCAGCTCGTCCAACACCGCCAGCGGCTGCCGCTCAGGCCCTGCTGGGCCGATTTTGATGAAATAAAAAGCAGCACACGCAGCCGGCACTTTGCCAGCCGCGTGTGCTGCCTGATCGCCGCCGCTCTGCGGCGATTCGCCGCGAGCAGCGGCGAAAGAGGGCCCCCCTAGCCGCCTGAGCCCTGCGCAGCCGGAACAAAAAGTTCCGGCCAGCGCTAAGGGCTGGATCGGAGGCGGCTGACGTCAGGACGTCGGCTGACGTCGATGACGTCACTCCGCTCGTCGCTATGGCGACGATATAAGCAAAACAAGGAAGGCCGCTCATTGCGGCCTTCCTTGTTTATTCTGGGCGCCGGAGGCGATCGGAAGATCGCCTCCGGAGCGCCCTCTAGTGGGCTTTCATGCAGCCAACTTTCAGTTGGCTGCATGAAAGTTTTTTTTTTATTTAAAAAAAACCCTCCCGCAGCCACCCTGGCGATTTAATCAGAACGCCAGGGTGGTTAACCCCCTTGGTGGTATGATTCTTTCCGAATTTTAGGGTCTAAAAGGGGTACAATTCTTTTGAATGTTTTTAGACCATAAAAAAAATCATGCTGCTAGGGAGATCTGCAGCAGGTCAGCACTCACTCATCTCCCTGGAATCCAGCACTGCTGTTTTCCCTCCGTCCCTCAGATGGCGCTATAACCCTAGAGTGATATTGCTGTCATCATGGCGACAGACGGCAATCTCACCAGGGGAAGCAGAGCCTCGGAGGAGAGGAAGAAGAATGAAAATCACCCGCTGCTTGCATTGCTCTGCATAGACATCCGATGGCTATTCGTGATTACCACTAAGGAGGTTAAAAGGAAATTAATATGGCAGCATCCGTATCCCTTTCACTTCAAGTTCCCTTTAAAAAGCCATAAAATATTGATAAGGTGTGCAAATATTACCTAGAAGAAAACCTAGGAGAAAAAGTGATTTGAATAAGGGCCCATATCTTTTACTATGAAAAAAATATATATATTTTAACCATCATACAGTAACCTTTTGACTAGCAAAGACACCAAAAAATATAAATGTCTTCTATGTAACGTGAGTAAAAAACTCCAGATTGCAGATTCTGGAGTGATTTGACTTGAGCTTGAGAAGCGACAGGATCATCTCCCTTGAGTATTGATAAGTGCGAGGCTTCAATGGAACTGACAGCTCCACAGTCATGTTTTTATGAGAGGCTATCTAGGACGCACTTGTTGGATGTAATATCAGTCAGATCAGCTTAGGCTGATAGCTTGCAACTTTGGAGGGCTTCATATAAATACATTGTGTGAGATTGACTTTCATCAGCTAAAGAGTACTTCACAAGTCACTATTCCCTACTGGCACAGTTCAAGAATGTGTTATCTGGAATGCTGTATCAATACACTGATAATGTGCTATCATTTAAAGTAACCCTCCAGTCAGACAGTGTAATACACATTGGACACACATAGATATGAATTATAGCTGAAAAAAGATAACTAATTCAGTTTCCACAGTGTTACCACTCTGCATAGGCGAGTAAGAAGACATTATGCTTCCTGTGCCATCTGCCCACTTACTGGATACTGCTGGAGATTAAAGGTTAAAATAAAAACTCATCTCTAAATCACTAAAAACAGACATATTAAGAACCAGAAGTTAAAGCGGTTTAAAACCCTGACATAATATTCAATAAAAACATGTTTTCCTACTTTTTATATGCCATACGGTTATCATATTTGTAATTGTGCATATGTATTATTATTCATTTAGAAATTATACATTCCAAAAAGTACCGTTTTTTTGCTTTGTGAGCTGACTTTGCATTTTATTAATAACTGGTTTTATTCATTATGTATTCAATTCAGAAATGCTTTGAGTCTCTGTCTGTGTCCAGCAGCTTCTCCACAGTCAGAGAATGTGTCACATTCCTCACTTGATACATTTATGTAAACACAAGATAACATTATCTAAAACTTCAGATGTGTCCACATTTCACTGCACTGAACTTTCAAGTCCTGTGTGTAACCCTTTGAATGCTGGTCTAGTAAAAAAAAATGCTGGTTGTATATAATATGCTGTAAATATTTTTTTAGAACAAAGAAGAAATGCTGGGTTATATTCCGCTTTAAAAAGGTCTGGTCCTAAAAAAATTAGTAGCTACTGTAGAAGTTAAAATCAACAACTTGGAATAATAATACCCCTTCATATGTTTGGTGAACTGAAAATGATATACTGTACCTCAAAAGAGGTGATCTCAATTTCCATGTGTGCAATATTGGTTGCAATGACTGCAGACAAGATATAGATAATGATTTGCTTGAAAATGCAAAAAAACAAAAATGTGGACT